>NW_027361684.1:55265000-55380000 GCF_039654945.1 Dendrobates tinctorius
ATCGCGCACTGGCTGTGAGTCAGGAGCAGAGGGAACTGAGGGCGGCGCCGGCCCTGATGCAGAGCAGCTTACTGGGCTGGGGGCGGGGCCTCTGGGGGTGGAGACCTGAAATGATATTCACTGCTTCGCAGTGAATATTCATTTCTCTTTAGCAGCGGGGACAGGGGCTCCTGCCTCCTGACACCCGCTGCTACTCCGCTGGCAGGGGCCCCCATAGCAGCTGCATGGTGTGCGACACACCACTGGCTGGGGGCCCCTGGAGCAGCGGGGGCCCTAGGCAACTGCTGGCCCTGTATGCCAGCAGGTGCCAGGGCCCACCAGATGCCAGGGCCCACCGGAGAATCCTCCGGTTCTCCGGTGGGCCAGTCCGACGCTGCTGGTGACCAAAGGAGTTTGGGAATGAAATGCAGTTAAATAATAAACAGGTGATGGAAGAAGGAGTTTTACACCTGTATGTACTAAAAGGGGTTGTCCCACGAGCAAAGTACATTTTAATCAATAGTTCTAATAATAATAATAATTTCCACTATTGGATGTGTTAATAAGAAATGCTCCCATGCTGAGATAATCTTATAAATGTGTCCCTGCTGTGTACTGTGTAATGGCTGTGTCTGATCGTACAGGGACATGGTCTGATCATACCACAGCTCCTGGGCAGGGGAGGAAGCAAGAGAGAGTATACAGACAGGACAGAATGGCGCAAAGCTAATGTATTGCCCATTTTCAAACAGAGCATGTTTGAGGGACTTGTAAGGGACTATGTACAGATTATGTGGTAAAAAAAAACATAAGTGAAGTTGTCAAACTAATTTAATACGTTTTTATGAAGAGGGTTGAGTAAAAACGTGGAGCTGCAGCTGTGGAAATGTTGTTTATGACTTTTCTAAGGCATGTAACCTTGTCCCACATAAACACCTTATGGGTAAATTAAGGTCTATAGGCTTAGAAAGTGAGGTTTGTAATTGGATCACAAAAATCTTCTCTAGAGCGCACTCAGAGATTTTTGCTGAATGACTATGAATGGTTTCTGGTTTCTAGGTTCATTGCTGGGTCCGATATTATACAACTTATTTATTAATGATATAGAAAATGGTATTGGTAGTGCAGACTGTGGAAAATGTTCAACAACTACAAGCTGATTTATACATCCATGCATCTAAGCATTTATAACCATGTATTCTGGGGTGAGTAAAACGAGGATATTCACTTGTGCAGAAGCTTCTTTACTATGAGAGCTGGTGACAGTGGGAATGGTTTCAGTCGACACTCAGGATCTGGAGGGAAAAGTTTGGACCATGAGTTATGGATGTTCCTATACCCTTTTTCCATTTATCCTTTCTCATCCCTCAGTTGAACTTGAAGGACATGTGTCTTTTTTTAACCATGTTATGTAACATCTGGAGAACCAGTGGTTGAACTGCACTATATAGTACTTAGCTGTCCTCTGTTACAGTAGGTCTCTACCCTGACTTTCCTCTCCTCATTCATCAGGAAGACTGCCCTATTCCTGTCCCCAACTTAGATCCCTTCTATTCGATCACCAGTTTGACTCCTCTCGTGTCAGGCCTACCTTGGCTGTCCTCTTATTGTTCACAGTTTTGTTTCCCTCTTCTTGGTTCACAGCTTGACTATCTTCTTCTTGGTCTTCAGTTTGGCTCTCCTCTTCGTGGTCCCAGCTTTGCTGTCCTCTTTGGTCCCCACCTTGTCTAACTTTTCTTTGTGCCCAGCTTGGCTTTTATTTCCTCTGTGCCGAGCTTTGCTGCGCTGTACTAGGTCCCCGAGTAGAGATGAGCCTGGGATTTCGGGTCTCTTTGCAGTGATAAGATACGACGAGGACCTGATGGGAGACAGTGAGTAGTGAAGGTGAGCAGTAAGGTAAGTACCGTGTACTTTTTTTTTAATTAACTTTTTGATGTCTTTTTACAGCTCTGCAAAATGGCGTCCCACCGGCCCCCATTTTGCTGAATCCATGCGGAAACATATTAAAATCCACATTTTGGCAAATGCTAATTTTTGTAAAATTCAATTAGAACTCAATTCCACTCTAATAAATCCTTTTATCTCTAGTTTGCAGATATGTCCTTCTCAGTTGCCAGTATGACGGCCTCCATAGCTACCCTCTACTCAATCACAACTTACATTCTTGGTCTAAGTAGAGCACATTCACAGCCAGCTCTGCCTTGTGTACTCACAAGCAATAGTGACCATATACCACACAGGAATTAAATGAAACACTCTATTTCAGTGTATCCATAATCATTATATCCAGGCGGTCCTGTGCTTCTACAAGTCTAGGACTATGTGAAATGGCCTTCACCACGGCCTGACATTCCCACTCCCCTGCAAGTGTTTGTTCTGTTGCTTTAATGGAAAAAAAAGAGAAATTATAAAGCTCAGACTGGTCAGTGTCATTATGTTTTGTGTCTCTACTGTTAAACAATTTCCATTCTACTCCGTAAAGCGTCCTTAGATTCCTCCAAACGATGGCTCCCGTTTTCCCCAGGTGACAGTAGGCCGTGCTGCGGGCTGTTGTGTGGTCACACAGTCACTGGATGCATTGGTAAGGGCAAAGGAAGAAAGGAGGGTCACAGCTTGGCCACTCTATTGCTGCCTCCTGTCCTAGCTCTTACTGTCCTATTTGACATTTTATTGACATGCATGGTCTTTACAAAGTGTATCCCAACATAAAAAAAACCCAAAACCCAAAAATTAAAAATGGTGGTCACCTGTCAAACTGAGAAGAAATCAGGAGTAGGTACAGCTCCCCACGCTGGAAAAGTAATGTCGGTTGGAATTCTGTGGCGGGTCCTGATCCTGCTGGTGAACGCAGCTGCAAAGAGAATGGGGGGAGGGAATTTTCCATTCAAATATCGGTAAAAAATCTTTTATTTGAAAATCTTTGAAAATGCTTAAAAGCAACACTGACGCGTTTCTGGCGCAAACAGCGCCTTTAATCATAGGATGAGTTGGAAACGTAAAATGACATGCTTATATACATAGCAGAAAGCAATCACTGACCAGCTAAGAATTATTGCATTATGGATAGGAAAATTGAGAGTCTTAAAAAATCTTGGGAAACTTCCACCCCAGTCCTCAAGTCTAATATCGCATCCACCTGCATAGCCAGGTCCCTCTTCCGTTGGTTGGATGAAATGGAAAGCCACATCTCCCAGGGAACTCCTAGAGGAGATTTGTTGAACTCTCTGCCCATCCTCCAAAAGGCGACTGGGTTCTTGGCATGGAGTCAATCCGTATTGACGCTAGATCTCTAGTCCAGACTAACTCGGCCAGAAGGGCACTCTGGCTGAAAATGTGGAGTGGGGACGTAACCTCAAAAATAAAACTACGGTATGCTCCATTCCCTTTAAGGGAGAGTACGTGTTCGGGCCAGCACTGGATGAAATCCTGGAAAAGTCCACGGATAGAAAGAAAGCTCTTCCTGAACAAAGACCACCTAGGAAGCGTTTTTTTTGGCCCTCCCAGTCGCAGCCCTCCCAGTCCAATGGGAAAGGGAAAACTGGAAGATGGAGCTATGCCAAGGGGAAACCCAAGAATATTCTCGTCCCCCAGCAACCACAACCAGAAAAACAGTGACTCCGACCCAGTGGGGGGAGGCTCTCAAGGTTCGTCCACAGTTGGCAGGCCATTTCCAGCAGCCGCTGGGTCAAAAAGGTCATCCAAGAGGGCCTCCTAATAGAATTCGAAGCCTCCCCTCCCCGGGTCTTGAGTCACCTCCCCTCCATCTCAGGAGGCTCAAGCCGTGATGATGTCAGGGCTGCAGGAGCTGGTGGTCTCAAGGGCATTTTCCCTAGTTCCAACGAACGAACTGGGAAGAGGTCATTACGCCCATCTCTTCGTAGTAAAGAAGCCCACGAGACAGGACTGGATTATAATAAACCTCTCAACCACTATATCATATACCACAAATTCAAGAAGGAGTCCATAAAGTCAGCCATCCCCCTGATAGGCCCGCACTCCTTTATGCCAACTATAGATTTAAAAGACGCCTTCTTTCATATCCCTATACACCCTCAACACAGGAAGTACCTAAGATTTGCGGTTCGGTTGAATCAGAAATTGTTGCATTTCCAATACAATGTGCTTCCCTTCGGGATCTTTTCGGCCCCAAGGGCCTTCTACAGAGTCATGGCAGAAGCGGTGTCACACATACGGAGACAGGGTATTGCCATCATACTCTACCTAGACGACCTGCTAATTATTGGTCCTTCCGCCGAGATCCTCAAGAACCAGGTGTCCAGAACTCTGGACATCTCCAAGGCCTGGGCTGGGTTCCCAACCTAAAAAAAATTCCAGCTCCAGCCTTCGAGGACAATAAGATTTTTGAGGATCCTCCTAGACTCGGCGAGTCAAACATCCTTCCTACCAGAGGACCATTACAAAAATCTGATAGCAAAGGTCTTGAACTTCAAAAAATAGAGGTCACCTACCCTGCGGACGGCCATGTCTCCCCTAGGGTCAGTGACGGCTTGCATACAGTCGGTGTGTTGGGCTCAGGCTCACTCCATAATTCTGCAGACACACATTCTGGAAAACTGGAATGGGAATCCCAACTCGTTAAACAAAAGGACCCAAACGACGGGGAGGGTAAGAGCCTCCCTAACCTGGTGGCTAAGTCAAGCAAACCTACGCAGACTGCGCCAAATCCTCCAATTTCAGGAAATGAAAGGCAGTGGAGAAGGCCCTTCTAGCAGCGAACAATCTGATCTCAGGACACCACGTCACAGTATACTAAGACAATATGACTACTGTAGCCCATCTCAAGCACCAGGGAAGCACGAGATTCAACAGTCTCAGAGGAATCTCAAGCCGAATCTTCTGCTGGGCTGAGAAACATCTCCTCTCTTTGACAGTGTTACACCTAAATGGGTCCGCAAACTCGCAGGCAGACCTTCTAAGCCGCCAGGACATTCAGCCAGGAGAATGGATTCTGAAAAAGGATGTCTTCAACATGTTGGCAGACAGATGGGGCCTACCCGAGGTGGACCTACTGGCCTCAAGCCAGAATGCGCAAACCAGGTCCTATTTCTGCCTAAGTCCCAGGGAGTGGATGTATTCACCCACATATGGAAATTTCGGCTGACATACGTCTTCCCCCCCGAGACCGTTACTAGCAAAGACCCTTCGAAAAATTCGGGACGACCAGGTGCCAACCATCCTGGCCGCCCCAGTATGGCCAAAAAGGAGCTGGTACCATCTGATCATAGAGCTCCAGGTGGACAAACCAATTCCCCTTCCACTGTCACACAACCTCCTCCTACAGGGTCCCCTTTGTCACCCAGATCCCTGGAAGCTGAACCTGGCTGCTGAGGCACGGGCTAAGGGGCTCTCAGAACCAGTAATAGCCACCTTGCAAAGGTCCAGGAAACCTGTTACTAACGCCATATGTAATAAAGTATGGAAGAGGTTCTCTTTGTGGTGTCACCCTAATACACCAGACCCCTTCCACCCAAATATAGCTCAGGTACTGGACTTTTTGCAAAAAGGGCTAGAATTGGGCCTAAAACCAAGCACTCTAAAAGTTCAGGTTTCTGCTATAAGCTCCGTTTTTGACCAGGATGTAGCCAGCCATCTGTGGATAAGGAGATTCATGGTCTCAGCGCTTAGGCTTCATCTCAGGAGGCAAATCACTGTCCCATCCTGCGACTTAAACTTAGTTCTCAAAGGCCTCACAGGACCTCCATTCGAACCCCTGTCTTCTTGTACTCCCCAGCTCCTCCTGTGCAAAGCAGCGTTCTTGGTTGCCATATCTACGGCAAGATGTGTGGGGGAGTTACAGGCTCCAACGGTCAGAGAACCCTACCTAAGCATCAGAGACGACTCCATTGTATTTCGTCTTGACTCATCTTTTCTTCCAAAAGTGGTGTCGGAGTTTCACCGATCACAGGACATAGTCCTCCCATCCTTCTGCCAAAACCTATCAAATCCAAAGGAAGAAAAGTTCCACACTCTGGAAGTCCAACGTATAATCCTACACTACCTGGAAAAATCCAAACCTTTCAGGATTGACCAAAACCTCTTCGTCCATCTGGTTGGTCAAAACAATGGCAAAAAAGTAGCAAAAAGTACAATTGCCAACTGGATAAAAAGGGCCAAAACTGAAGCATATCTAACCCAGGACATGATGGCACCTGCGGGCCTAAGGGCTCACTCCACCAGATCCACCTCAGTCTCCTGGGCTGAAAGGGCGGGAGCATCTACAGAACAGATCTGCAGGGCTGCAACGTGGTCTTCTTTACACACCTTTACCGAGCATTATAGATTGGACTTCTGGTCCAATCGCGGGATCTAGTCTTTGGCCGGAAAGTTCTCCAGGCCGTGGTTCCCCCCCCCCCAGTGCAGAATTGCTTGGTATTCCTCCTATGCTGTCGTGGAAGGCAACTAGAGAAAATAGAATTAGACCTACCAGTAATTCGGTTTCTAGGAGCCTTCCACAACAGCACTAATTCCCTCCCGACATTCTCGGATAATTTTCTGAGAATCTAAAGGTAACGGTGCTATGGTGTTAGTTGTAACTCACTGGCTAATGGGAGGTGGGGGGGTGGGGTTTAACCTCGTCTGCTTCGTGTCCCCCATTAGGGTATGGAAACAACCTCCTATGCTGTCGTGGAAGGCTTCTAGAAACCGAATTACCGGTATGTCTAATTCTATTTTTCCCCATGCTGACCTATAAGACTGATGCATTAGATTTAATAATATTGGAAGAAAACTGATATGGTGGAGACATAAGATAGCGGGACGAGAGCTATGGCCGGGCTGTTAATTTACAGGGCTGTCCCTGTGGAGATAAAGGGAGCGAGAAAGAATAATATAATACTGAAAGGTAAGTCTCTGAATATAATGAAGGCTGCAGAAAAACTTATTAACGCAAATAGATGAGGCAACAAATCAGGGCAAAGAAATTATTAAACTTCAGGAAGGCGAATTTCCTTAAATTGGGACAATGTCCTCAAAATTAAAGTACACACAGAAAATGGGAGACTGAATAGGACAAGGGTGGAGAATCTTTTTTCTGCCAAGTTTTATTTGGATATTTATACCATTCTTTGGGGGCCATATAAGTTGAGCGCTAACTCTTCCCACAAAATACGTCCTGATGCGAACACTGGTGTTAGCACGTAACCTTAATGCTGCATGCTCACAGAGCAAGAAGAAATTAATGGGCCGGTGGCCTTTAAAATATAGGTTACGGCCCAATCACTTTGGTCCCCAGGAATCTGCCTGGCGGACGGATAAAAGGACATCGAGCCTGTGATTCCCCACCCCTGGAATAGGAACTGTGCACAATATACATTGGGTACGGAAAGTATTCAGACCCATTTACATTTTTCACTCTTTGTTTCATTGCAGACATTTGGTAATTTCAAAAAAGTTCATTTTTTTCTCATTAATGTACACTCTGCACCTCTTCTTCACTGAAAAAAAACACAAGTGCATTATACTATATGGAAGACTATGGGGAGTGCATTTTACTATATGAAGGATCATGGGGAGTGCATTATACTATATGGACAACTATGGGGGTGCATCATACTATAGCACTGTGGCCCAGTGGTTAGCACTGCAACCTTGCAGCACTGGAGTCCTGGGTCCAAAGCCCACCAAGGACAACATCTGCAAGGAGTTTGTATGTTCTCACACTTGTTTGCGTGGGTTTCCTCCGGGCACTCCTTTGACATGGTTTTTTATCATGTTATTTGTATGTGTTTCTTCTTTTTTTCCAGTAATGAGTTTAGTATTGTACTAGCTGTGACGTGTTCAGCCAGGAATCTCTGTGCCCATCATAAATCATTGGAACACAGCTCCTTTTACCAACCCCTGTTTTATAGCCTGGATTAGATCGGATGAAGCGTCTCTTCCCTGGCACAAATTTAGGTGACACAGTGCATTCTTCATTAGTTGTTTTTATTCACTAATCCTGTTCAAGTCTTATTTTATCTTGTCTGCTGTATTTCCATGTCAGAAAAGGCAGACGGCAGCTTGTTCACCATACAGGGCACCGATACACACCGGAGGAAAACAAGACTCGTTACATAAAGTGTGAATGTCGCTCAGTATTCTTTTTATTGGATGCTGATCTGCAGTGATGAGCTGACGGCTTTCTCTCCTGTCACTAAATACTTGTTTTCATGGCAAAGTAACCATTCTGGAGCATCTGTTCTTACTCTGCAGTGTTGGGGTATGTGCACACGGTCAGGAATGGCTCAGGATTTGACGCAGGTGAAATCTGCATCTGAGGTCACTAGCAGGTCACCTGCGTATTTGATGTGGATTTTCATGTGGATTTGTATGTGTTTTTGTAAGTTAAATAAAGATATACAAAAGAAAAAGAATTGTGATGTAATTTCCTTGTCCACCCTCTTCTTTTACATACTTTATTGAAGAATAATGTTTACACTAAGATAGATGATAGATATATCTATCTATAGATATATCTATCTCTATCTATCTATAGATAATACCAAGCTCGATGTTTAGTAATAAACATAATAAAATGGTACATAAAGAGTTAGGCTGGGATCACACTTGCAAGAAACTCGCACAAGTCTCGCACCTCAATACCCGGCACTGCCGCCGTCACTCAGGACCAGAGTGTGCCGCTTCATGTATTTCTATGCAGCTGAACGCTCCGGTCCGAGTGCCGGCGGCAGTGCCGGGTATTGAGGTGCAAGACTTGTGCGAAGTGTGATCCCGGCCTTAAATGCAATATCTGTTTAATTTAAAAAAAATGGCTGGGCTTCCGCGCAATTTTCTGCGCCAGAGATGGAAAGGCGGCGACTGGGGGCCGATGTTTATAGCCTGGGAAGTGGGTAATACCCATGGATCACGTGACGGGGGTCACTGGTGCATGTATTTCTGGCTCGGTGGCTGGAAGCACTGACTAAATGCCTCTGTCAGCGTTTGACAGCGGCGTTTAACTAGTTAATAGGCGCAGGTGGTTCACGATTCCACCTCTGCCTATTGTGGGCAGGTGGAATGATAGTCTATGGGAAATCTATACTGTGGGGACGGAGCGTCGCTGCATTGTAAATAGACATGCTGCAATCTATAAGGACGCTCCGCATGACCGGTTACGCAGGTCTGCCGCTTGTGTCTCTGAACGCATAGTGGAGATGGGATTTTATGAAATCCCCTCCATTTTGCTGCAACATCTGGATGCTGTGGGTTTGACACTGTGGATGTATGCAGCATCAAACCCGCAGCGTTTACTGACCCTGGAAACACAGCCTTAGGGTATGTTCACATGATCAGGAATGGCTCAGTATTTGCTCAGGGTTTAACGCAGGTGAAATCTGCATCAAATCTGCATCTCAGGTCACTGGCAGGTCACCTGCGTTTTTGATGTGTTTTTTCCACATGTGTTTTTTCATTGTACGTTTTTTTTGTCACTTGAAATAAAGCTAATTGAAGATTGGCTTCTGGGAATGAAAAGAAAAAGTGATTCCCTGTTTGCAGATATATTGGGGTATGTTCCCTCGGTCATTAAATGCTGCGGCTTGGACGCTGCGTACATCTGCAGTGTCCAAACTACAGCGGCCATATGTTACAGCATATTGGATGGGATTTCAAGAAATCCCATGCCCACTATGTGTGCACTGATGCCCGCGGGTCACCCGCAGAGATGGACATACTGCCCATCTTTCCAGACCGCAGCATATCAATTTATGTAGCGGAGAGGCTCAGTCTCCGCTGTATAAATTACCCATACAATTTCATTAGATGCAGTAAAAAGTTATCTTCCTAGTCACATGCGTATTAAGTGCGGGAGCGCAGCTTACTACGCATGTGTACTAATTTATATAATGGTAAATCTTGTGACACAGCCAGAAGTACATGACACAGGAAGTGCAGGAAAGCACAGAGAGAGGTCCCCTCCTTTTTTAATAAATAATTAAAAAAATAGCGTGGGGTCCTCCTATTTGTTAACCAGCCAGAGTGAAGCAGACTACTAGGGCTGGTAAGGATCCAATATCCATGTACCTTACCAGCCTGATAACAGGCTGCAGCAGTCTGCTGACCTTGGATGGTTAGCAAAAATAGTGGGATACCCTCCAAAAAAAATAGCGTGGGGTCCCCCTATTTTTGTTAACCAGCCAAGGAAAAAGCAGACATCTGCGGCCTGGTGTTCTCAGGCTGGCAAGGCCATCACAAGCCTGAAAATAGCAGCCTGCAGCCGCCCCACAACTGGCACAAAGATGTACATAAGTATTTATGTTGTTTTCTTCTAGAAAATAAACAAACTAAGCCTTTTTTTAAACCATCGGTGGCTCCCACTCACACAGCTCCTGATCTATTCTCTTCTCATGGTAAAGAAGCTTTGTCTCCTCTGTAGATAAAACTTTTCTTTCTCCATGTGGAGGGAATGTCTGCTTGTTTTTTAAGGGGGTTTTTAACTGAAACAACTTTTAGGCTGTGGGCACACGTCCGGAATTCCTTCGGATTTTATGAGTTTTACTTTTTTGCCGCTGCAAAAACACATAAAATAAGCAGCCCATTGAATTCAATGGCGTTCCGCACATGCTGTGCTAATGCTGCGTATTTTTCCACGGCAAAATTGCATCGCGGAAAAATACGCAACAGGCTCATTCATTGTGCGGAATCGCGGGAATTCCGAACACATAGGAATCCATTGTTCCGCTTACTTTCTCTAGCGTATTTCCCGCGGCAGGGAGTTGCCGAATTCCCGCGGAAATTTCAGCGGCAATTCCGCAACGTGTGCACATAACCTGAATCTTTTTTTATTTTTTATTCGTGCCATACATGTACTTGTACAGGTTAATCATATCCTTCCCTTATTCGTCTCTTCTAGTGATGAGCAAGTGTGCTTGGATATGGTATTATACGTTCGAGTCCCCGCGGTTGCATGTTTTGCAGCTGTTAGGCAATCCCCGCATGTGTTGCGCCTGTCTAACAGCTTGCAAAACATGCAGCCACGGGAACATATTACTCGAGCACGCCCGAGATACTCGGATAACACCATATCCAAGCAGGCTTGTTCATGACTAGTCTCTTCTCTAGACTAAATAAATATTCTTTTAATATTTCCTCCTAACTAAGATCCTCCATGCCCCTTGTCAGTTTTGTGGCTCTTCTTGGTACCTTTTCTAACTTCAGGGCATCATTTTTATGAAATGGTGGTCAGAACTGAATGCAAATTCCAGATGAGATGGTGAATGGTATCAAGCATTATATGGTCAGAGAGATGTGTGCGTGGGCTTGAGAAACCTCAGAGACATACCTAGGTCCTGATTCATCGAGAGCTTCAGCATTGCTGAGGGGTCGGGGTGGAGTTCTCGGCTGTTGATTCATTGAGATTCACACGTCTCTTAATGAATTAGGAGCGTTTGATAAGTGGACCTCTGTGACTTATAATAATAATAAATTTTATTTTTATAGCGCCGACATATTCCGCAGCACTTTACATTTCAGAGGGGATTTGTACAGACAACAGACATTACAGCATAACAATAATCACATACAGTAGATTATAACAAATACCAAGAGGAAAGAGGGCCCTGCTCGCAAGCTTACAGTCTATGAGGAAAGAGGTAGACACGAAAGGTGGGTGGTAACAGTTGCCCTGATTGTATGGACCAGCCATAATGTTAGGTGTGTGACAGTACGGACACAGAGGGCTAATGGATGCATAAAGCATGTGGGAGAATGATGCGGGGAACCTGGTTATGGTAAAACTTTTGGCTCTGCCACACAGGGATAGATTAGGTTAATGTGTTGAGGTGGTAGGCCAGTCTGAATAAATGTGTTTTCAGGACACGCTTAAAATTGTGGGGATTGGGGACTAATCGTATTGACCTGGGAAGTGCATTCCAAAGAATTGGCGCGGCACGTGTAAAGTCTTGGAGACGGGAGTGGGAGGTTCTGACTATTGAGGATGCTAACCTCAGGTCATCAGCAGAACGGAGGGCGCGGGTAGGGTGGTATACTGAAACTTGTGACTTGCCACAAACTTTACTCCAGTCTCTGCCACTTATCATGAATTTGATGGTGACCACTTTGTCGGAACAAAATTTTAGCGTAGCATCAAGTTGCACCAACATTTTGCAACTTTTCAGTGCTTTTTAGTCCAGCATTTTGGTAGAAAAGCTTTGATGAATTAGGCTCTTAGTCTACACTACTTGGTACATTTCAAATTTGTCCTCTTTGACAATATTTACACAAAACATAACTATACTGAGTGTTTTCTAAACTATTCCACTTAGAGTCTGCTGATGTAAGGATATATTGTAATACAGTAGTTTATAATAGGTGTATTTCCAAATGATGTTTCTCTGTTAGGCTTCATTCACACGTTGCCTCCGTGTTTTTTGCTGCAGTTGCGGTTAAACAACAACCTTTTTGTAGCAATTTTCATTAAATGGTGGCAAATGGGTTCTCGTCCTCTATCAATTCACTTGTATTGAGCGAGGCTGAGCTCATCTAGTATGGATGTGGCGGAATGTATGAAAATCACATGGTTGTGGTCACGTGACCACCCACTCTTACCACAGACACCGGAGAATCCGTGTGGTGTGCAGATTCAAAAGTCTGTAGCCACATAAGAGTGACATAAGAGTGACTGTAGACTTTTAGCAAAAGATCGGACAATCTGTTTTACTACACAGTAGATAAACATCCGCTGGACCTAATGATTTTGGAACCAGCCAACCCTCCAATGTGTATGGGGTATCCCGACTGGTATTTTGCTTTCATATGTGTCTGATTGCAGATTATTGAGCATAAATATATGCTTAACATGTTTATGGGGTATGGCAGGAAAACCTGTCAGACAAATAGACTTTCTATTGACGGCTATTTATGGTAGATAGCCAACTTGCGCTTACTTTGTAACCAAATCATGGGAAGGAGAAAATAATTGTACCCTTTTTAGAGTACCCCAAATCTCTGTTCCCTGATTGGATCTGATTGAGTTGTAGCTTCATTATTCCTCCTTAACCCCTTCATGACTGGAGGTATTTTTGTTTTTGCAGTTTCATTTTTTGCTTCTCTTCTTCCCAGAGCCATAACTTTTTTTTATTTTTCAGGTGACATGTGCTGGAAAAGATGTGTGCTCATAGCCAGAGCCCACATCAAAGGGAGGGTGTCTGACATCGGCATATTATTATGCCCGATGTCGGAAAGGGGTTAAATGGAATCCGTCAGCAGGTTTTATCCTATGTAATGTGACTGCAGCATGAGGACGGGAGAGAGACTCTGATTTTAAGGATGTGTCACTTAGTTTACTAGTTTACTGTGTGCATCAGTTATGATAGATTCACAGTTTTCTCTGATGCAGATTGAGCAGAGCTCTTTGCTGAGCTGTGTATAACCTGCCCACAGCCCAGCCTCCTCTGTGCATTGTATAGTGACCAAGAGCTGCTGATCAATGATGGGTGAGTGGTTGGACTAGGATGCAGAGACCAGTTGTCTTGTAGTGATAATCTCCTGCTGATAAAACACTTGAGTGTGGGAGGAAACCGGAGAACGAACCCCACGCAAACACGGGGAGAACAAACAAACTCCTTGCAGATGTTGTCCTTGGTGGGATTTAAACACAGGATTCCAGTGCTGCAAAGCAATAATGCTGCTAACCACTGAGTCACCTTGCTGCCCTTTCAGATTAAATAGCAAAAATCTGGTGGTAGATTCCCTTTAAGTCAGTAAAAGTGAGGAAGTTTTCACCACCTTAGCAAAACATATGTTTGTGCAAGTGCTATATGCCCCAAACTGCAGGATAATTAAGGTCATGACTATTTGAGATATTGCTATATTTACTTTTTGTAGCAATGAAAAAGAAAATGTTTCAAAACTATTAAAGTGTCCTATGAGATACATTGTATGAAAGTTACTGAGATACAGCCAACATATTACGGTACCTGACCTTAACAACTATAATTCGCATTCACAAATATTTATACCCGTGTAGGATTGGAATCTCTGAGGTTGTGGGACGGGTGTCTATCGGTCGTATCATCTACAGGCACAGGAAGTAGGAAGCAATCAGTATAATAACGCAAAAGCAAAATCTGTCTTGTGGCGGTGACACCGCAGGGTAAAAACCAACATGAAATTCCTGAATGAATATTTGGCTAAACTCCATCTTGCAACACCAACTCACAAAATAAATAGTTTAGCAGTGAAATAAAAACACTCTCAAAGACAATCATGTTTATGAAATACTTATCATGGGACAATTTGAAGAGGTATTCCCATCTGATAAAGTAATGGCATATTGTTAGGATCTGACCTCTAAGACCGTCAATGACATTGAGAATGTAGGGGGCTGCACTGTGCTGGAAAAGACAGTAATCAGCGCTGCCTTTCATTTATTCTCCGGATCGGTAAGGGTCCCAGAGGTTAGACATCCATCAGTCATAAAGTGATATTATATTTTAGCAATATCCTTGTCTTTTTACAAGATGGCTGATCTTAAGCAAAATTCTAAAATGTATCCATTCCTGAATCTATCCTATTCCTGGAGTCTGACCCTAACTAATATTTTGGCTGCAAACTATTGTTAGCACTAGAGTTGAGCGACTTTGGTCGGATCGGGTTTCGTGAAACCCGAATGAAACAAAATTTGAGTCGGATGAAACTGGTCCGACTAGGGCAAAAAAAGTCGGAGTTTCGTCCGAAACCCGACCCCAATGCAAGTCAATGGGGAATAAAAGTCGGCATTGAACGGATGACATTCATAAACCCAATCTGACCAAAGTCGCTAAACTCTACAGAAAATAACTAAAAGTGACACATTCTAAAAACTGCACCCCTCAAGGTGCTCAAAACCACATTCAAGAAGTTTATTAACCCTTTAGATGCGTCACAGGAATTTTCGAATGTGTAAAAAAAAAAAAAATGAACATTTACCTTTTTTCCACTGAAATTTTTACTTTAGACCCACGTTTCTTTTTATTTTCGTAAAGGGTAACAGGAAAAATAGCCCCCAAAATTTGTTGTGCAATTTCTCCTGAGCAAGCCAATACCCATATGTGGGGGAAAACCACTGTTTGGGCGCACAACAAAGCTCAGACGGGAAGGAGCGCCATTTGGCTTTTTGAATGTAAAATCTGTCAAGCTTGGAGAGCCCCTGATGTTGCTAAAGAGTGGAAACTCCACTCAAGTGACACCATTTTGTTAAATAGACCCCTCAGCGAACTTATGTAGATGTGTGGTGAGCACCTTAAACCCCCAGGTGCTTCATAGAAGTTTATAACTTTAAGCCATGAAAATAAAAAAAATCTAAATTTTTTCCACAAAAATGTTTTTAGCCCCATGTTTTGCATTTTCACAAGGGTAACAGGAGAAAATGGCCCCCAAAATTTGCTGTGAAATTTCTTCTGAGTATACAGATACCCTATATATGGGGGAAACTACTGTTTGGACGTACAGCCGAGCTTACAAAGGAAGGACTGACAATTTGGACCACAGACTTCGATGGAATGGCCAGCGGGGGTCATGTTTTTGTAGAGTCCCTTATGTTCGTATACAGTGGAACCCCCCCACACACACCTGAACCCATTTTGGAAACTAGACCCCATCGAGGAATGTATCTAGATGTGTGGTGAGCACCTTGAAACCTCAGCTGCTTCACAGAAGTTTATAAAGTAGAGCCGTGACAATAAAAAAAAATCAAATTTTTCCAAGAAAAATGTTTTTTAGCCCCAAATTTTGCATTTTCATAAGGGTTACAGGAGAAAATGGAACCTAAAATTTGTTTTGGAGTTTCTTCTGAGTACACGGATACCCCATATATGGTCGAAAACTACTTTTGGTGCAAATTGCAAAGCTCAAAAAGGGACAAAGCGCCATATGGGAGTTCACATTTTGTTTTACTGGTTTGAGGGTGCCATGTCACATTGGTAGAGCCCCTGAGTTGCCAGAACAGCAGAACTCCCCATAAGAGACACCATTTTAAAAACTGCACCTCTCAGTGAATTAATCTAGGGATGCAGTGATCATATTGACACCACAGGTGGGTCACAAAATGTTATACCATTGGTCAATGAAGAAAAAAAAATAATTACATTTTTATCACCAAAATTTTGTTTTAGCCCCAAATTTTACATTTTCTCACTGGGAAATGGGTAAAAATGGCACCAAAATGTGTCCCACATTTTCTGCTAAATGTAGAAATACCTTATATATGGTTGTGCAGTACTGCTTAGCCACCAATGTGAGACTTGGGAGGGATGGAGCACTACTTGCCTAGATTTTCCTAGAATAGTTTGCAGACTCCATGTACAGATCCCCTAAGTCTTAGAGCAGAATCCCCCTCAAGTGACCCCTTTTTGGAAATGCTACCCCTTTGGGAATTTATCTACAGGTGTAGTGACGATTTTGACTCCATGCTTGTTTTTCAGAAAAAGCAGCAGTGGATGTTGCTTAGTGAAAATTGCAAATTGCTGTTGCAGTGACCAGTAAGTTGCAGTTAACAGTACGTTGCAGTGACCAGTACGTTATGCCCAGATCTATACTTTTGGAAATACAGAAATGCCAGACATTTGGATGCTGTATGTGGTTTAGGCACACTGTGGAGCTCAGAAGGGATGGGGAATTTGGATTTTGTAGTGCAGAATTTGCTGAGTTTCTTTTGGGGGCGAGGAGCCATTTTTCTTTTCCAAAGCCTTTCTGCTACCAGTAACGTAATGTTTCCATTGACAGATGATGGACCTGAGTGGGGGATTTTTTTTGTGGATTGAATTGAAGCTTTTATTGTGAACAATTTACATATCATTTGGGATCACATTTATCCGGTGCTCTGTGCTGAGCACTTCTTTTGGGGTTTCCATCTAAAATCTCCGAGGGACGTGATTCAGATGAAAGCATCGAATAATCCATTCACTATAATGTGGCAGCAGAGTTAGCTCTGTTCAGCGGTGTCCTTTTTTTCAGAAGTGCACAAGACTGTGGCGAACTGCGCTTTTATGCATGCCTAAAGACACCGCCTCACCACATGCCACACTGTGTCCACAGTGTCTCCATCTGTTTCTTTATAGGGAAACTTCTGCAGGAGGTTCCGTCTGAAACACGTATTTCAGGGTTTTGCACGGAAACCCGGGTGTAAGTGCTCAAGTGCTGTGATCTTTGGGAGGCAGAAGGAACAAATCAACAGCTGAAGAATTGGTTTTGTTTACTTTTTACGTCGTTCCTTGTGCTGGAAAGGAGAATAGTTTACTTTATTCTTCGGGTCGGTGCAATTACTGCGATAGAGATTTACGGTATATTGGGTTTTTATGCCTGGATGGTGTCTCACAATGAAATACATGCTTATTTTTTTTTTCAATCGCTATATTTTGAGAGCTATAATTTTTCCATATTTTGACTGTTTTACTGATATTTTATGGGTACCATTTCCGGACACATGACATTTTTTTTATCACTTTCTACTCCTTTTTTTGGAGGCAGAAGGAACAAAAACATGCAATTCAGAAATTTGTTTTCTGTGGTTTTCTTTAATGCTGTTCTGAGTGTGGTAAAATTGGTAAGGCGGCTTTATTCTTCCTGTCAGTACAATTACAGCGGTAACACAGATAGATAGATAGATAGATAGATATATTATTTTTTTTTCATGTTTTGGCGCTTTTCCACGACAAAAACTATTTTACAGAAATAATATTAATTTTTGCATCTCTTAATTCTGAAAGCTATAACGTTTTTATTTTTCTGCTTATGGAGCTGTATGGCGGCTTGTTTTTTGCGGCACAAGATGACGTTTTCAGAGATACCATTTTTATTTACATTGATCTTTTTGATCACGTTTTATTTCTTTTTTTGTTCGACAGTATGATGTTAGAGCATTGTTTTTGCCTCGTTTTTTATTTATTCATTTTGCAATGTTCACTAAAGAGTTATCTAGTTGGACAGTTTTAGAAGTCAGGTCATTCCTGACTTGGCGTTACCAATTATGTGTACTTATTTTTAAAAAGAGTCAGCTACGTATTAAAGAGCTGTATTTCTTAACCCTTAGGCTATGTGCGCACATTGAGTACTTGTTTGCAGAAATTTCTGCATCTCTTGGTAGGAAAAATGCTGCAGCAAAAACGCGCATTTTTGTATGCCTCTTTTGTACAGCAATGAAGGCTTTTTTGAGCTAAATAAAGATATTTAAAAAAAAGTTTTGTGATGTAATTTCTTGAGCAGTAGTCTCATCTGCCCATGCCTGCTTTTTGCATTACCGCCAATAAGAACTGCCAGGCTGGTGTTTCCCACACTGTCACACAGATGACAGCGTGGGAAACACCATAGGAAGTACCTGAAAATGCAAACAAAAACTCAGCAAATCTGCAAACATTTTTATACCTGCGTTTTTGCTGCAGATTTGACTGACTCAATTGAAGTCAATGGGTGAAAAAAGCTGCAGAAATGCACAAAGAATTGACATGCTGCAAAAAAAAATGCACTGCAAATACTCAGGAAATTTACTGATCATGTGCACAACACTTCAGAATTGTCATTGAATTAGCTTGCCTAAGGATTCTATAGCATTTTTGGTCCATTTCCGCACGGAAAAAACGCATCAAAATGCACTGTGTGCACACAGCCTCACTTCAATTAGGATGTGAAATACTTTCAAATTAAAGCTGAGAATCTGCACTTTAAACCCAAACTGATTTTATAACTATATCTTGAATATATTTTAGTAAACAGCTAAAATGCCAACACTTGTGTTACTGTCCATATATTTGTGGACCTAACTGTGCAAATAGTTTGGGGGGTGAAATCCTGCTGACAGATTCTCTTTAAAGGGAACCTGTCATGTCCTTTCTAGCAATGTAGACTGTCCCCAGTGTGTTGTTAGTGATGCAATGTACATCACTAACACATTTTTTTTCCTTAAAAACGACGCTGTAATCATGTGTGAAAGCACTTTATATAGTTATCTGGTATCTTCTCATTTAGCCATAGGGGTGTTCTTCATTGGGTTCAGTCACGGTTGTTGCTGCCCATGTAATTTGAATGATGTTCCTGGAATTGCACAGTGTATCATGGAGCCGCTCTTGCGCAATGTCGATCGGGGAGCCGCGTATTCGCCGTGACAAGCAGCTCCCCACGCTGACACTGCGCAAGCGCGGCTTCCATGATACACTGCGCAAGTGCGGGATTTTCAAATTGGATTTGAGTGACTTTGGCGCAACCCCGAGAACAAGAACATGTAAGTGATACATGTTGCATCACTAACCACGCACTTGGTGCAGTTTACATGCTACAACGGACATGACAGGTTCCCTATAAGGAAGGAATACATCGTCTCCTTACAAGGAAGTCAAAAAACCCCTAGTATGGCATCATCCATTTGGTCTTTAAAAGACAGAGAATTCCTTCCTTATCCTTAGTGGCAATCTGGCTTTAGGGAAGTAAGGGTACCGTTAGGCCGGGGTCACACTAGAGAGGAATACGGACGAGTGAGAGGCGTTAAAAGCACGCATTACACACAGACCAATGATTCTCTATGGGGCAGCTCCCATCAGCCGTATATTTCTCGTCTGTATTCTTCGGTCCGTGCCAATCGCAGCATGCTGCAATTGTCAGCGTACTATGCCCGTAGTACGCCAATGAAAGTCTATGGGTGCGCTAAAAATACGCATTACACACGGACCAGATGTGTGACTTGCGAGAAATACGCACCCGGTGTCCTTTAGAAAAGCCGGCAATTCAGTGCGCGATACAGTAAAATTACACTGACAGGTTTTATAACACAAACGAAAGAATAGATATAGACACATAAAATACATATATATATGTATACACGTCATTGTGACACATATATATTTATATTTCACAGAGTTCTTCGTAGCATAATAGCCGCTAATTCAATTGCCGGCTTTTGTCAAATCATTCCCCAACCCAACATGAAATGACACATGGTTTACATACAGTAAACCATTTCATTTCATGTTTTTTTTTGTATGTCTTTCCTTAGTAATTAGATAAGGGTTGATGTGTAAAATTTGGGAGGTGTAGGTGTTAATTTAAGGGGTTAATTCATTGTAAAAAAGTGTGTGGGCTCCCGCATTGACAAATTACCGCGGGAGCCCACCCATTTTTTAACAACGAATTAACACCTTAAATTAACACCTACACCTCCCAAATTTTACAACCCTTATCTAATTTTATTTTGTTCCAGTTTTATCCCCTTCCCCCAGGATGTACAGAGCAGGCAGACATGTACTGTACTTCTCAAATTTTCCAGGCTATTCTATTTCACTCTCATTTATAGACTTCTGAAGTTATTATCCTTATTTTCATGTTACAATATTTTATGAAATGATTGATCCCAGACACTTGTAATTTCATCCCCTAACTTCATCGTGGCATGGGAAATGTTTGCGTTTATTTTGATGTACCGTATATTGCATATGTGTATGAAACAAACATGAGCACTATATATATATATTAGAAATCATATTGTTAGAAATATTTTACATACATGTGATGTATGATGAAGTAGTGATCATTATTACACATATTAATTCTTTGCTTTTTATTCTTCATGTTTTGGGCAAAATGCAAGATTTCCCCTGAGGGATGATTAGCGTGGGCGTACATTCCCACCTCTCTTCCCAGTGCCGTATAGAAAGGCAAGTCTGAGCTTGTTATATGTCAGGCTGAAATCTGACTTATGTAAAAATTTCTAAAAATGTACAAGGAACTTATGTGAGTTTATCTTGGCATGAAGCACAGATACAAAAGTTTCTTAGAAAGCTAAGGATATGACGCATAAAAGCTGAAAGAGTACTTACTGTACATGTCGCAGTGCATGGATACAGGATCATAGTCCCTGATTCACTAAGACCCCTGTTGTTTATGCGAGTCCTGATGAGGACATGCTGGAATCAGATTCTCCTGATTCATTAAAGGGGTCGTCCACTACTTGGACAAGCCCTTCTGAATCCATATATTTCCACACAGTAAAATAATAACACATCCAGTGCCAGCACTGCCTTTCCCAGGGCTTGGATAACATTATGTCGCAATTCCTGCTGCCTATCAGCGATGGCTTCATTCTCCACTTCTACAGTGCCTTGCGAAAGTATTCGGGCCCCTGGAACTTTTCAACCTTTTCCCACATATCATGCTTCAAACATAAAGATACCAAATGTAAATTTTTGGTGAAGAATCAACAACAAGTGGGACACAATTGTGAAGTTGAACGAAATTTATTGGTTATTTTAAATTTTTGTGGAAAGCCGAAAACTGAAAAGTGGGGCGTGCAATATTATTGCGTTGAGGCGTTAACTGGTTGTTGGCAGGTGGCAGAAAATGCAGATGAGTATCGCTGTGGCAGTTCTGCATTTTTTCTGTATGTATACAGCAATGGGATATAGCCTTTATCCGTTCTGTGTGTTATGACTTATTAGAGTCAGTGCCTTTTCTATATATTAAGAGATCTTCTACATGAGATTGAGGCACTATTCACAAACTGTTTTTTCTATTATGATGTCTCTTGCTCTAATCTGACCACCGATTGCCATATGTGTTCTATTTAATTTTAACCTCTTTGCTTTGGGACACAGGGTCCTCTTTAGAGCAGCTTGGTCTCTGTCTAGAGATAGGGGTTCCCATATCTTGCATCGGGTAGAAGGGACCACTAGTGGCGGTAGGGCTTATCAGGGCCCCTAGGGACAGCCATCGTTGAGCGGGGGCGCCACAACGTTCCCCCCTAGGGTGCCAACCTCCGCGGACAGGCAGGATACAGCTTAGTCTTTACGAGGGATTCCAAGGTAACCCCATCCTATGACCCATCATGGTATATATGCTCCCCCCATCCTGGGCCCCTTCCTGGTATATATGCTCCCCCATCCTGAGCCACTTCTTGGTATATATGCCCCCATCCTGGGTTCCTTCCTGGTATATGTCCTCCATCCTGGATTCCTTTCTGTTATATATGCCCCCATCCTGGGCCACTTCTTGGTATATATGTCCTCCATCCTGGATTCCTTCCTGGTATATATGCCCCCATCCTGGGCCACTTCTTGGTATATATGCCCCCATCCTGGGTTCCTTCCTGGGGTATATGTCCTCCATCCTGGATTCCTTCCAGGTATATATGCCCCCGTCCTGGGTTCTTTCCTGTTATATATGACCCCCGTCCTGGGTTATTTCCTGTTATATATGACCCCCGTCCTGGGTTCATTCCTGTTATATATACCCCCATCCTGGGCCACTTCTTGGTATATATGACCCCCGTCCTGGGTTCTTTCCTATTATATATGCCCCCATCCTAGGCCACTTATTGGTATATATGACACTATTCTCTAACACATAGAAAAAACCCCAACACATTCTATTCACCTTCTCACGACGTGTGGCTTCCTCTTCTATAGCCAACACAGAGGCCTGCAGCTGACATTTGCCGGTTGTGGGCGACGTATGACGTCACTGCCATGTGCCACCTGCTGATGTCAGCTGGTGGACTCTGATTGGCTGCAGGGCCCTGGAGAGTCTCTGCCCCAATATAGACTTTAGTGTATGTTCTGCTGCACATCCAGCTGGAATAGGCGCCGGTGTCATTGAGACCCTGCCCGCATGGGGCGCTGACCTTTTAATGAATCTGGAGTGTCAGACAATTGGTGTGCGCCTCTGTGTATGCCTCTTCTCAAATTCTACCGCAGTCCCTGCTGGAGTAAGGTTTATGGCTTTGTGAACACCGCTGCTTGTTCTCAAAGCAGAAAAAAACAGGCGAGAAAATAGAAAATAGACTTAAACAATTGCTCAAATAGAACAATGAATTGGATGCAAACAAAAAAGATGCAAAACTAAACAAATAACAGGAGCAAAGAAAATGATGTATCAGGGCATAATTTTTGAATGCATGGCTCTAATAGGACGGTTTGCTCCAAGACACGTCTGTTTTTTTTGGGCCAAATTTAACTGTTGACACTTGCAAGTGTTTGGGCTCAAATATTATTGGTCTAAACCAGGACGAGGAACCTTTTTTCTGCCAAGGGCTAGAATGTATAATTGACAGGCTGTACAAAATTTTTCAACCTAAAAACTAGCCTGCTATATTTGGTCAAACATAACGTTTAATGTGCTGACTGATACTGCTTCTCCTTGGTGAAAAGCATGATGGTAGATGTTTTTTATGTCAGTCAGTCTGGAACGCAGTCGACTTTTTGTGATGGTAAATGTTGAAAAGAACAGATCGCAAATATAATTTGTGCCAAACACATATGAATATTTCAGTGCATGTCCCCTCAGTGTGGGAAATTCATCACTCATGTAATGTTTCTAAAACTCAAGCAGTGAAAGGTCTTTAGCATACATCACAGAGGACACACTGAGACTGCTGTATGTATATGTATATATAAATATATATAAAATCACATTGGAATCACCAAGACTGCTGTGTATATATCACAGGAGACACCAACACTGCTGTATACATCACATAGGATACACTTAGACTGCTCTTTATACATCACGTGGGAGACACTGTGACTGCTGCATAGGAGGCTGGCGTGGGACAGGAGAGCAGAGAACAGAAACTTTGCACACAAAGAATGTCTTGTTTTTGCACTGGTCAGTATTGGGACGTAATCTTGCTTTGTGTGTGCCACATTGGTGTTCAGTAATGAAAGCAACAAGTGTGCGCATGCTCGCTTTACCTGATTTTCACACAAGTTCTTAAAGCAGATAAAGAGAGAGAATTCATGATCCAATTCCTCCTTACAAAACAGATTTAATTCTGTAATGGCTTCAATTCTGTAATGATGGTGGGTTTTCTTCCATGATCTGCTCACTTTAGGCCCTTCCACAGAATTGGTATAGCACTAAGGTCAGAACTTCAGAACTTTGAATTGAACGTTTGAAAGCGTTACCTTTATTTTTCTTTATTCTTTTGTAGAATGACTTCTGTGCTTTGGGTCATTGCATTGCAGCATGGCCCACATTCTCTTGAGATTCATCTTATGGATAGATGTTCTGTCATTTTCCTTTAGAATTTTCTGCTAAAATTCAGAATTCATTGTTCCATTTAAAAGGGTTGTCTACTGCTTGGTCAACCCCTTGATCTAAATGTTTGGCCCCGATAAATAAAAAAAAGCAAAAAAACTTATTTCCCTTGCTGGTGCTGTTCCAACGGTGCCGACACTCGCTCTCCCACAGGGGCTCCCATGTGGTTGTTGTGACATGTAGCCCTGGTGCCCAATCAGTGCTGAAATCACTGTCTCTGCCTTTGGACAAATTGAACATGAAGAGGAAGTCCAGGCAGCAGCTGCACTCTCACTTTCTCTTCATCTTCAGTTCCACAGGAGGCGGGGACAGTAATAGTGCTGATTGGGTGCCGGAGTCACGTGTCACAACAACACGTGAGTATAGTTTTATTTTATTGCGTCTAAGCGTGGAGTGTGAGAAGGGGTTGCCCAAGAAGTGGACGACTTCTTTAATGATGGCATGCCAGTATGCATCAGATGCAGTAAAACAGGCCCAAATTATAATACTATCACCACCATGTTTCAGAGATGGTATGAAGTTTTTCTGCTTTAATGTTTTTCTTTCCCCAAAATAACATGCTGCTGACAGATCAGTGATGTGAAACTGCAAATGCAACTGTCTTGATCCGTATAGCAGAAGATAATCCTTTGCCATATGCATCAACAGAGCAACATTTGCAGTTTCATATCACAGACCTGTCAGCAGCAGACAACAAACACAACTCAATTCTGCCTGGTAATTACAAGCTCCAGTGGAAAAGTGTATGAGAGTTGGGCTCTCAGAGAAACCAGCTAGCAATGATGTAACATCACGCAGGCAGATTTACTGATATAAATAGCAAAAGATAAAATCGGTTAGGCAGTGTACTGTAGCAGAAAGTGCACAGAAGCACATATAAATATATATAATTTTATTATTATTCTTTGCTTATATAGCTCTATCGTATTCGGCAGCTCTTTATATACATCTTCACTGTCCCCAATGAGGCTCACAACCTAAATTCCTTATCAGTATGTCTTTAGAGTTTGGGAAGAAACCAGAGGAGACCCATGCACACACGGGGAGAACATACAAACTCCTTACAGATATTGTTCTTTGTAGGATTTGAACCCAGTGCTGCAAGGTTGCAGTGCAAACCACTGAGCCACCATGCTGCGACTTCTGCACTTACATTGGATTGATGATTACTGAGAGAAATGGGTCAGCTAGGATCATATTCCTTTTCAACCATTAATCTAATGCCTCTATCCTGTGCCAGCTGCTGCACTGGTAGCCCACCTGCTAGAGAGTTCAATATAAAGTTATCTCTCTCACCCACACAGCATTCCACGGTTCAGCAGCACCCAGCATCTCCACTGTCCTCTCAGTCTACCACCCTACCCGTCCCCTCCATTCTAATAATTTCCAAAGACTAACATGCTCAATCCGAAACTCCTACTCCCGTCTCCAAGAATTCTTGCATTCTGTGAGAATTCTTTGGAATGCATTACCCAGGACAATTAGATTACTTTCCAGTACCCACAGTCTTAACCATGGCTTAAAAATGCATTTCTTTAGACTGTCCTATAGCCTCACCTCACTTCCAAATCAGAACCCTCGTAGCATCTGTTCACATACCCTCCACTAACTTATTAGCCCTCTGTGTCTGTACTTGTACACATACTGGCTGGTGACCGGTTCATTATTCGTTATGTGAATACCCTATCGTATTGATGGCTGAACCATACAATACAAGCACCTTTTACCATCCACCTTTCGTGTCTCCGCTATTTCCTCATAGATTGTAAGCTTGGTCATTCCTCTTGGTACAGTATGTGTTGTGTTATGTGTTACTCTGTAATGTCTTTATTGTCTATGCAAGTCCCCAGTAACCCCTTACTTACAGCTGACGTAATACTACGTCAGCGGTAAGTATCCCCTGCTTTGAGGTGGGCTCCGGTGGTGAGCTCACCTCAAAGCTGCGACATGTCAGCTGTTATAAACAGCTGACATGTGCCCGCGATCTACCCGCGCCTATTAACTAGTGAAATCCCGCTGTCAAACGCTGACAGCGGGCATTTAACTAGTACTTCCGACGCCCGGCCGTAAATGAGCGCATCGCCGACCCCCGTCACGTGATTGGGGGTCAGTGACGCGTTGCCTTGACAACCAGAGGTCTCATAGAGACCTCTATGGTTGTTGCCGGCACATTGCTATGAGTGCCAACCAGTGGTCGGCGCACATAGCAATACAGTAATACTATAATAATAATAATAATACATTTTATTTCTATAGCACCGACATATTCCACAGCACTTTACATTTCAGAGGGGATTTGAACAGACAATAGACATTACAGCATAACAATAATAACATAGATTATAACAAATACCAAGAGGAATGAGGGCTTTGCTCGCAAGCTTACAGTCTATGAGGAAAGAGGTAGACACGAAGATATGGATGAACTCTTTATGCATCAAATGGCCAAGTTCTCTAAAAAATATGACATAGTTTTCACGGGAGATTTCAACTATCCAGACATTTGTTGGGAATCTCTCTCAGGCAAAACTAACAGGTCAAGGAAATTCTTATCCTCTCTTGCTGACAACTTTATCTTCCAAAAGGTAGGGGAGAAAACAAGGGGAACTGCTACCTTGGATCTAATCCTTATAAACAGGGAGGAAATGGTTGAGGAGGTAAAAGTGGCTGGGACCCTAGGAGGTAGCGATCATGCTATTTTAGAATTTTGGATAACTAGAGGAGGAAGACCTGTGAAGACTCAGACGTCAAGGTTAGATTTCAGAAAGGCAGATTTTAAGGGATTCAGAAAGAGAATTGGAGGGATCCAATGGCTGGATATCCTTAAAGACAAAAATGTCCAGGAAGGATGGGAAATCTTGAAAAATGAAATTCTCAAAGCACAATTGTTAACAATTCCGAAGAGGGAAGAATAGGAAGCATTTAAGGAAACCAGGATGGAAGAGCACAGAACTTAGGCACATGCTAAAAAGGAAGAAAAAAATGTTTATAAAATGGAAAGAGGGAGCCATATCTAAAGAAGAATATAATGCTGTTTGCAGAACCTGCAGGGCACAAATCAGATTATATAAAGCTGACAATGAATTGAGGCTTGCAAGAGATGTCAAAAGCAATAATAAAGGATTTTGGAGATATGTCAAAAGTAAAAGAAAAGTCAAAGATGCTATAAGATTTTTACAGGATGAAAATGATGAAATGGTAAGACAGGATGTTGAGAAGGCCGAACTTTTAAATTCCTATTTTGCATCTGTTTTCTCTCAGAAAGGAAATGTAACATCAACTGTTCTTCACTGTCCTATTAAGGGAATAGAAGAATCCAGGATATCTATAAACAGAAGGATAGTGAGGAAACACTTAGCTAACCTAAATGAATTCAAGTCTCCAGGTCCAGATGAATTACACCCCAGAGTACTGAAGGAGATAGCAGAATAAATTTTTGAACCCCTCTCCATAATCTTTGAAAATTCTTGGAGAACAGGAGAAGTCCCAGAAGACTGGAGAAGAGCAAATGTTGTTCCTATCTTCAAAAAGGGGAAGAAGGTGGACCCAGGCAACTATAGGCCGGTGAGTCTGACTTCTATACCAGGAAAGATCTTTGAACAAATTATTAAACAACATGTATTTCAGTACCTGGATAACAATGAAGTGATTAAACAGAGTCAGCATGGGTTTGTAACTAATAAGTCATGTCAGACTAACTTAATTTCCTTCTATGACGGAATCACCGATTGGGTGGATCAAGGAAATGCTGTTGATATAGTATATCTTGACTTCAGCAAAGCATTTGACAAAGTATCTCATACAACATAGAAGAAAAAGTGGCTGACAGCAACTCCTTGATCCAAGAGAGGCACGTTCAAAGTCCAAAGACCCAATTGGACACGAAATCCAAATGATGAAGAAGAACAGCATCTCATCCGGGTGAAAAATATATAAACATTTATTGTGCCATGACAAAATGCGACGTTTCGACCATCACATGGTCTAAAGGTATCTCATACAATCCTTATTGAAAAAATGACTAAGTATGGAATGGACAAGGCAACTGTTAGGTGGATTCATAACTGGCTTAGTGATCGGACCCAAAGAGTGGTCATAAATGGCTGCACATCCAGTTGGAAGAATGTCACAAGTGGGGTACCACAGGGCTCTGTCCTGGGCCCTGTATTGTTCAACATCTTTATCAACAATTTAGATGAAGGAATTGAGGGTAAACTGATTAAATTTGCTGATGACACAAAGCTAGGAGGGATAGCTAATACTAGAGAAGAGAGAGAGAGGATTCAAAAAGATATAAAGCAGTGGGCAGCAACTAACAGAATGGTTTTTAACAGGGAAAAATGCAAAGTACTACATCTGGGCAATAAAAATGAAAAAATCATATACAGAATGGGAGGAATAGGGCTAAGCAACAGCACATGTGAAAAAGACGGGTATACTAATAGATCACAGACTGAATATGAGTCAACAGTGTGATGCAGCAGCAAAAAAGGCAAATGCAATTCTAGGATGTGTTAACAGAAGCATACAGTCTAGATCACGTGAAGGTCATTATTTCCCTCTACTCCTCTTTGGTCAGACCTCATCTGGAATATTGTGTCCAGTTTTGGGCACCACATTTTAAAAAAAGACCTCAACAAACTGGAGCAAGTTCAGAAAAGAGCGACCAGAATGGTGACCGGTCTGCAAACCCTGTCTTATGAGGAAAGGTTGCAGGATTTGGGAATGTTTAGTTTGCAAAAGAGAAGACTGAGAGGAGACTTAATAGCTGTCTACAAATATCTAAAGGGCTGTCACATTGTAGAAGGATCATCTTTATTCTCATTTGCACAAGGAATGACTAGAAGAAATGGGATGCAACTGAATGGGAGGAGACACAGATTAGATATTAGAAAAAAACTTTTGACATAGTGATCAATGAGTGGAACAGGCTGCCACGAGAAGTGGTGAGTTCTCCTTCAATGGAAGTCTTCAAACAGAGGCTGGACAGATATCTGACTGGGATGATTTAGCGAATCCTGCTTTGAGCAGGGGGTTGGACCAGATGGCCCAGGAGGTCCCTTCCAACTCTACGATTCTATGAAAGGTGGGTGGTAACAATTGCCCTGATTGTTTGGACCAGCCATAATGTTAAGTGTGTAAAAGTACAGACACAGAGGGCTAATGGATGCATAAAGCATGTGTGAACATGATGCGGGGAACCTAGTTATGGTAAAACTTTTGACTGCCACCCAGGGATAGATTAGGTTAATGTGTTGAGGCGGTAGGCCAGTCTGAATAAATGCGTTTTCAGGGCACTCTAAAAACTGTGGGGATTGGGGACTAATCGTATTGACCTGGGAAGTGCATTCCAAAGAATTGGTGCAGCACGTGTAAAGTCTTGGAGACGGGAGTGGGAGGTTCTGATTATTGAGGATGCTAACCTCAGGTCATCAGCAGAACGGAGGGCGCGGGTATGGTGGTATACTGAAACAAGGGAGGAGTTGTAGGGTGGTGCTGAGCCATGGAGGGCTTTGTGGGTGAGGGTAATAAGTTTATACTGAATTCTGGAGTGGATGGGTAGCCAGTGTAATGACTGGCACAAGGTAGAGGCATCGGTGTATTGATTGGTGAGGAATATGATCCTGGCTGCAGCATTCAAGACAGATTGGAGAGGGGAGAGTTTGGTAAGAGGGAGACCGATTAGAAGAGAGTTACAATAGTCGAGACGAGAATGAATAAGAGAAACAGTAAGAATTTTTGCGGAGTCAAAAGTAAAAAAAGGTCGAATTCTAGAAATGTTTTTGAGGTGCAGATGACAAGAGTGAGCCAGTGATCGAATTTGGGGGGCAAAGGAAAGCTCGGAGTCAAGTATGACCCCAAGACAGCGGACATGTTGCTGGGGAGTAATAGTGGAACCACACACAGAAATGGCAATGTCGGGTATAGGTACATTAGTAGAGGGAGGAAACACAAGGAGTTCAGTCTTTGACAGGTTCAGTTTCAGATATAGTGAGGACATGATGTTAGACACAGAGTTTAGACAATCGCCGGTGTTTTCTAGAAAGGCTGGCGTGATGTCAGGAGAAGAAGCGTATAATTGGGTGTCATCAGCATAGAGATGGTACTGGAAACCAAATCTACTGATTGTTTGACCAATAGGGGCAGTGTACAAGGAGAAGAGGAGGGGGCCTAGAACCGATCCTTGAGGAACCCCAACAGTAAGGGGAAGGTGAGAGGAGGAGGAACCGGCAAAAGATACAGTAAAGGAGCGGTCAGAGAGATAGGAGAACCAGGAGAAAACGGTGTCCTGGAGGCCAATGGAACGGGGCATAGTGAGGAGGAGCTGATGATCCACAGTGTCGAATGCTGCAGAGAGATCCAAGAGAATTAGCATGGAGTAATGACCATTTGATTTAGCTGTTAGTAGATCATTAGACTTTTGTGAGGGCAGTTTCAGTAGAGTGTAAAGAGCGAAAACTGGATTGGAGAGGGTCGAGAAGAGAGTTATCAAAGAGATAGCGGATAAGAAGGGAGTGGACCAGGCGTTCCAGGAATTTAGAGATGAAGGGAAGATTAGAGACAGGTCTATAGTTAGTGGCACAGTTTTGGTCGATGGATGGTTTTTTTAGTAGTGGATGTATGATGGCATGCTTAAATGAGGAGGGAAAGATACCAGAAGAGAGAGAGGTTAAATATTTTAGTTAGGTGAGGGGTGACAGCAGGGGAAAGGGACTGGAGGAGATGTGACGGAAATGGGTCACTGGTGCAAGTGGTTGGGCGAGAAGATGCAAGGAGCCTGCTTACTTCTGTGACTGGATCAAAATTAGAGAGTGAGCTAGATGCAGTGGGGGAGGGAGGACAGTGCATGGTATGAGGTGATTGGGAGATAATTTCCTGTCGGATCTGGTCAATTTTTTCTTTGAAGTAATTGGCCAGATTGTCAGCTCGGAGCTCCGTGGTTGGGGCCTGTACTCTTGGGTTGAGTAGAGAATGAAAAGTGTCAAAGAGACGTTTCGGGTTATTGGACAGTGAGGTGATGAGGGTGTTGAAGTAGGTTTGTTTGGAGAGGTGAAGGGCAGTTTTGTATGTTCTAAGCATAAAATTATAATGGATGAAATCTTCATGTAGATTGGATTTTCTCCACAGACGTTTGGCGCACCGCTGCAGGAAACGTGTTTGCAGGGTGTGCCAGGGTTGTCGCCGTCTGTGTTGTGTTCTATTTATAGGGGGTGCAAATTCATCCAGGGCACTTTGAAGTGTTTCATTGTAATGCTTCAATGCAGAATCAGGACATGAAAGGGAGGAGATAGGGGACAATGAAGACTGCAAGTTCTTCGTAAGTTTCTGGGTTTTAGTGGCCTGTATGTTTCTATAGTTATGGACAGTGGGGGTGACCTGAGCAGCCTGGCAGTTGTTGATAGAGAATGAAAGAAGATTGTGGTCAGAGAGCGGGAGAGGGGAGTTTGCAAAATCATCCACTGCACAAAGCCGAGAGAAGACCAAGTCGAGGGAGTTTCCATCTTCATGCGTTGGAGAATTAGTAAGCTGCAAAAGGCCAAAAGAGGAGGTTAGAGATAAAAGGTGAGTAGCAGATGGGGAGAGGGGAAGAGCAATGGGGATGTTGAAATCTCCCATGATGAGGGTAGGGATGTCACAGGAGAGAAAATGTGGACGTCAAGTGGCAAAATGATCCAGGAACTGTTGACAAGGGCCGGGAGGACGATACACCACCGCCACTCGCATGGAGAAGGGGGTGTAGAGTCTGACGGCATGGACCTCAAAAGAAGGGAAGACTAGTGAGGGTAGTTGAGGGATAACCTGAAAGGTACATTTTGGTGATAGGAGCAGACCAACGCCTCCACCTGCTCTATTGTCTGATCTTGGGGTATGAGAGAAGTCTAATTTCCCGTGTGAAAGAGCAGCAGCAGCGGTAGTGTCTGACTGCTGGATCCAGGTTTCAGTAAGAGCCAGGAGGTTAAGAGAATTAGAAAGGAAAAAGTCATGAATGAAGGAGAGTTTGTTACACACTGAGCGAGAATTCCAAAGTGCACAATTAAGAGAGACAGATGGCATGCAGGGAATATTAATAAGATTAGAGGGGCTTCTGAGTGTAGCAGTTGGGGGGTTTGACTTTCTATAATATGAGGGACCAGGGTTGGGAGCAATGTCTCCTGCGACTTGGAGAAGGAGGATAGAAAGAGTGAGCAGATGGTTAAGTGATTTGTGAGAGCGTCTCTTATGTTGAATGGTGGGACTGACTGGATCTGTGCAATTTTAGCAATGTGAAAAGAGCGTGAGTGCTATACATAAGAGAGGAAAGGAGCGAGGGGCCGATATGGATGGAGTGTAGAGAGTTAATGCCAGGGAGGTGGATGTGTGAATGCAGAGGCCAGGATATAAATTACACAAATGCATATGGTATATATTTGTTGTATTCCAAATGTACAGGAGGGAGTAGATGTATATAAATGTCTTACCTGTCTAACTGCCATGTTATAACTGCCTTGTACTTTGGTACATGTACTTCGATTACATGTGCATAAATGCCCCCTGCATAAATGCTCCCCCAAGCTATGTCTGAATTTATAGGAAGCTAAGGCTTAGATTTTTTTTTTGTGCTCTCTCTCTTCTCGTTAATCAATCAAACTAAATTGAGACAGCATGACCCAATAAAATGTTGTGGTCAGATAAACATGTCCAGCACTACATGGATCATAAAGCACTTTGAAAAGTTTCTTGACCTCACAACATAAGGGGACAAGCAGAGTAAGTTGAAATAACTATATACCATATATAAGCTTGCATAGTTGAAAACACATGTATAGCATTCAGGATTAACTGCTTGCTGACATTGAATGGAGTGGAGAAACACAGGAGTTGATTCAGAGCAGAGATTGAAAGAGCTGGTTACCAGATATAAGCTTGCATAGTTGAAAACACATCTCAGCATTGCCTATATGTAGCAGAGCCGATCAAGTATGGCATGCTTCTAGCCTCCTATGGAGGCTATTGAAGCATGCCAAAAGTAAAAAAAAAAAGTGTTTAAAAATTAAAAAAAAACATAAGTTGAAATCGCCCCATTCAAAATAAAACAATAAAAAAATCAAACCTACACATATTAGGTATCGCCGCTTTCAGAATCGCCCGATCTATCCATAAAAAAAAGGATTAACCTGATTGCTAAATGGTGTGGTAAGAAAAAAATCAAAACGCCAGAATTGCGTTTTTTTGGTCGCTGCGACATTGCATTAAAATTCAATAATGGGCAACCGTAAGAACGTATCTGCAAAAAAGTGGTATCATTAAAAACGGCAGCTCGGCATGCAAAAAATAAGCCCTCACCCAACCCCAGATCACGATAAATGGGTCCCGGAAAATGGCGCAATTTTTTGTTAGCAAACCTTGGAATTTTTTTTTCACCACTTAGATAAAAGAGAACCTAGACATGTTTGGTGTCTATGAACTTGTAATAACCTGGAGAATCATAATGGCAGGTCAGTTTTAGCATTTAGTGAACCTAGCAAAAAAAACAAACAAAAAACATGTGTGGGATTGCACTTTTTTTTGCAATTTCACCGCACTTGGAATTTTTTCCCGTTTTCGAGTACATGACATGCTAAAACTAATGGTATCGTTCAAAAGTACAACTCGTCCCGCAAAAAAATAAGCCGTTACATGGCCATATTGACAGAAAAATAAAAAAGTTATGGCTCGGGAAAGAAATGGAGCGAAAAACGAAAAATCGAAAAAAGCTCCAAGAGTTAAGGGGTTAAAAAGTAAAGTGCTACAGAATATATAGAGGCATTGCTAAGGTCCTACAAGATTAGAGACCCAAACCCCAAAGTAGTTGTTTTCCCATACAATCTCTTTGCCACTTAAAAGTGGATCTATACATGTATAAGAACAGTATACCACTGTTGCTAACCTAAAATACACAATACAAAGACCAGTATTACCAAAATTACTACTACACAAGGCCAAAATAATACAGCTACACAGTGTCTACACGGCCTTCTGTCTCTGGACGCATAGTGGGCATGGGATTTCTTGAAATCTCATACACTATAGTGTAACAGCTGGACGCTGCGGATTGGACGCTGCACAAGTACGCAGCAAGAACCCTGCAGTGATTTCTGATTGTCTGCACGTACCCTTAGATACTGAAACACCCAGTTCCTGGAGAGTGTTCTTAACTTGGGTGATGTTGTGAAGGGAATTTTCTTCACCATGGAAAGCATTCTGTGATAATCCACAATTGTTGTCTTCCGTGGACTTTCAGACCTTCTGAGTTCCCAAGCTCACCAGTGTGCTCTTTTTGGCAGAATGTACCAAACTGTTGATTTGACCACTCCTAACATTTGCTATCTTTCTTTTCTGATGGATTTCTTATTATTTTTGCAGCCTTAAGATGGTCCGTTTCACTTCTCTTGAGAGCTTGTTGTGGGTTCACAACAACCGCTTCCAAATGCAAATGCCACACTTAGAATCAGCTTCAGCCTTTTTGCCTGCTTAATTGATGATAGATTGAGGGAAAAACCCATTAAAGAGCTTTTGAGATAATTGTCCAGTTACCTTAGGATTATTTTAAAAGAGGCCGTTACATATTAAAGAGCTGTAATCCCTAAACTCTTAAGGCCCTTTTACATTTAGCGATCCGACCAGCGATCCGACCCGGTCAGGATCGCTGGTGCATCGCTAAATGATCGCTAGTGAGCTTTCACACAGAAAGATCTCACGGCGATGCAGCAGCGACGCAGCGCACGATACTCACCTTTCACACACAGCGATCCTGACGTCCTCCCGCCCACCTCCACGCGTTGCTCGTCGTCACAGCAGGAAGCCCCAGCAGGAAGCTGACGACGAGAAATGGAGCCGGACATTCTCGCGCGATCAGCGATAACCAGTGGGGGAGCCGGTCGGAGGTAAGTATCACACATAGCGATATTGCTAGCGATATCGCTATAACGTCACAAAATCGGTGATGTTATAGCGATATCGCTAGCGATATTGCTATGTGTAAAACCCCCTTTACTCCGATTAGGATGTGTATACTTTCAATCTAAAGCTGAGAGTCTACACTGTAAGCCTATATTGACTATATAACTGTATCTTGAATATGTTTTGGTAAACAGTTAAAATGCCAAAACTTGTCACTGTCCAAATATTTCTGGACCTAACTGTGGGCATACGCACAGTTTGCAGAGTTGACGATGGTACCGGCTCTTGTATATCATGTCATCACGAAAACATATCTGAGACATCCTATTTTCTAACTACTGTTGACCCATAACATGTGGCTGAAAAGTATTGACATGATCATATTGTGTGGATAATTGCTGTCAAACAGAATGAGGTTATTCCGGTCAGTTGGTTTGGTATATACAATACATCGGAATGTAGATTTCCATCCACCATCTATACCAAAATGTCCAAGAACTGAGCTTCAGACTGAACAAGTGAGGATGAACTGCATTTTAGGAATAATATTAATGAGTTCATATTGGAACATATCCAATTCCTCAATTGTACCATCCCACGCTATGAAATGTCGTCTACATATCTGAGCAAGCACTGGACACGAGCTCAGAGACCAGATGGCGGCACAGACTGCTCAAGGGCCGACAGGAAGATGTTAGCATAAGTCGGGCCACATTGGACCCGTGTCTCTGCAGGAAAAATTATCCTCAAAAAGAAAATAATTATTTCTAAGGATGATATGAGCAAGGTGAGATTGAAGTCTGTGGTCCCTAGGTCTTGCCCAGCGACCAAGAGGGAGGCAACCACTTCCAAAGCTTTCTCATAGGTAATGGAAGCATAGAGGGATGTGACATCAAAGGTTGGGAGCCACAATCTTTCTGTGCAGTGTACAGTAGAAATACGAGACAGAAATCACCGGTATCACGTACGCATGATTTAATCTTTACAGCAGGAGCTCTGAGTCTCATCAAGAAAAATTTCCACACTGTTGAGCAAGGAATCCTACACTCAACCAATCGGATATTTCTCAGAAGTCCTCACAGATTCTTGTGAATATTTGGTAAAATATACAAAACTGGGACTACAGGTATTGAACGATAAGAAACTCCAATAGCTTCTCATTGATCAGTCATACATCACAATGGAACTCGGCTTGCTCATAATCATCTGTGATTCAATGAGGCAGTGCTGATGTCCGATTTTTTTTTTCACTGACCGAATCGGTGAAAAAATCAGTGTATGCTGCGATTTCACTCTAAAATTGGAAGACACTCTCCCATTCAAGTCTATGAGAGCGTGGAAAGCATCAGACTGCACTGGGATGACATCTGAGGGCAGCCTGATTTCTGCTATCTCACGGAATGGAGAAGGTAGAACAGTGTTGTTCTCCACCTTCTCCTCACCTCATCCAAGAGAATCAGACCACACTAGGCTGACACTCTGAGCAAACTGATCACAGTTTGATTGTAATGTTATTAAAATAATCGACCCAATTCTCTTGCTTGAGACCTCGGCCAAACAGTTATTTACCCACCATATTTATTATGCTACTGTCATATGGTCACGGCCAGTGAGGTGGTGCCGGATTCCCTATCTTCAGAAAGAAAAGTTTACATATTGGCATCCCTTGTTTTTGGTTTTTTCTTTTTTAAACTTTTTCAGCTTACATGAGAATCCTTTTCCTATTCCGTTCCCAATGTGTTGGGTTACAGCGGCATACTGTACGCACATGACAGATCTGTAGGGCAGTACATTACATGAGCCAAGGGGCAGAGGATATTGTGGGATCGTGAAAGATGACGTAACCCATTCGTGTAGGGTGTGAAAAGGAAGGAAGCTGGGGTTCATTGGCAGAAGCTTTCTGACTATTCATGTTGGTGACAGATAAGTGGAGAGGGAAATTGCAAAGAAGCGAGCAGAGGTTTGGTTATATGTGTTATTTATGCCCTGCATGACGCCTGTTGTCAGATACATTGCTGTGCACATTGGTTGCCCACTATCATTTACAAAGACTGTTGGGTGACATGATGGTGTGGCATCTACTAGTATCTGAGTGTGTCAGGTTCTCCTCCTGCACTTGTTGATCCAGTCTTCATGGATCAGCGTTTCATCAGTGTGTTCGTTTTTAGCACCCGTGTTTTCCCAAGTCATTTTTTTAGGCAAAAAATAAAGAAAAAAACTGTCACTGTGCATCTCCTTGTGCCCGTCCACATAGCAGGCGGGAGCCGGCGCTGCCTGCCGGGTACGTGCTCTAGTCGGTGAGTATATTAGACGAGACTGGCACATGGCGCTTATTTTTTATTTTTCACTTTTCTTCACATAGACTTGAGATTTTGGGGGAAAATAGATGTGAACCCGCACACAGGCTAATATAGACAGCGCACACAGTGTACTCTAATGGTGGCGTGTTAAAACCTTTTAAATCTTAGCGCTCAGCTCTGGTTAACATTCTTGTACATCAGAACAATTCCCAGGCTGTCTGTAAGTTTTGTTGGGAGTTATTAACTTTTTTTTTTTTCCCAGAGGAAGTTCATCTATTTATAAGATCTATGACCACCCGAATAAAATAAAAGCTGAATTTACCACGATCATAAATGTTTTCTGTAAAACCGATGTACAGGCATTTCCTAACACTGTTCCTTTATCCCTTAATGACCCGGCCTGTTTGTGCCTTATAAACAGCTGCTTTTCTGCCTCGCTGCATTTTAACATCCATTAACTTTAAAAAAAAAAAAAAAAAAAAAAAATTGATGTGGCTGTATAAGGTCTTGTTTTCTGAAGAGTAAATGTTACGGTTTTAGCGTTGTTTAGGGGGTACATATTAATTACCTAGTAGTATTTGCAGCTAAAAGTGGAATAAAAAAACTATTTTGGATTATTCTGTAGGCCAGTAATAAAAGCATTTTGCAAACTTTGCAGCATTGATGAACTTGGCCTTAAAGCAGCTGGTTGTTGATCTGTTGCACTAGTGATGAGCGAACGTGCTCTGATAAGTATCTTTGGCGTGCTCAAAGAGTATGTTGGAGTCCCCGCTGCTGCGTGTCTCGCGGCTGTTCGACGGCACGGATTGCCTGTTTGTTAGGCAATCCCTGCATGTGTTGTAGCTGTCGAACAGCCGCGAGACATGCAGCAGCGGGGACTTGAGCATAATATTCGAGCACGCTGAAGTCACTCAATTAGCACTCGAGCATGCTCAGATAACACCTTATCCCAGCACGTTGGCTCGTTACATTTATAGGCAAGCACAAAAGTGATGTCTGAATGACTGTGACACTTCTACAGAATAAGTAGTAGTAGCAAGTAGTGATGGGCGAGTAGCATCGTTGCTGAGGTCTCCCTGAGCATGTTCGGGTGATCTCCGAGTATTTTGGCGTGCTCGGAGATTTAGTTTTCATCCTCTCAGCTGCATGATTTGCGACTTGTAGACAGGCTGAATACATGTGGAGATTCCCTAACAAACAGTCATTCCTCACATGTATTCAAGCTGTCTAGCAGTCGCAAATCATGCAGCTGAGACGACGAAAACTAAAGCTCCGAGCACGCCAAAATACTCCGAGATCACCCGAGCAACGAGTATACTCACTCATCACTAGTAGCAAGATGATAAAATAACTACTCCACATATGAGGGTCTGTTCTTGCCACCATCACTCGCTATAATGGACTCATTGTTATATGGATCCAAATGGACACAGATGGCCCTCACTGATTTACATAGGTTTGTTGGGATTTTGCCTCTATTTTAATGGCTTGTTCACACATCTGTATTTGCAGTCCGAGCGCTGTCGGCCAGCACTTGTACCAATGTTAATCAATGCAATTGCAGATGAACAATTTTTCACAGACCAAACACCAGTTTGAAAAAAAATTGCATCATGCATTAGTTTCTTCCGTAAATCTGATAGGACTCGCCCATTCAAGTCCATTGGTGCGTAAAAAAAAAATGGATGCCACCCAGAGCCTTAATCTCTCTTCTGATTTTTATGGACAAATTGCAATGCTGTAACATAGGAAACTGTAAATGGTTTTGTAAATTATTGACATCTGCTGAGAAAACCCCCAGATTGCATACAGATGACATTGTGGGTTACAGGTAATTTAGGGATAAATTGTATAATTGGTGAATTGATGGCCCTGGGTCTTTCTGAAACTGTGGAATATTGTTTCAATTTTGTGTCAGTAATTCCAGAAATCTTGACGTAAGCTTGAGAGAACCTGTAAATGTAGTGTGAACCAAGCCTAAAGAGGGTCACGGAGCACAATATTTTTCCATGTATTTGTATTATTTATTTCAGGTTGTTAATGTGCTTTAAATATATCTCAAAATATATTTTAAACTTTGCAAAGGGTTTTTTTTTTTTTTCGGCCATTGAATAAATATTTTTCAAAACAATTTAAAGGGAATCTGTCAGCGGGATTTTTCTATGTGAAATCCAAGAGCAGCAGGATGTAGAGACAGAGTATAGGATAAATCCAGCTCAGTGGTATGCAATCTTCAGCTTTATTTGTATATAATTAAAACATCTTCAAATATATCTTTTAGTCCATAGATCGGAACATCTATGTGTTTCTGGTGCACGCAGCTCCCTCATTCATCATAAATAAGGCTGCGTTCAGCTGGATTTTTTCTACTCCATTCTGACCATCATCGTTGGTGGCTGCAATTTATTTTGTGCTCCAGTGGGGTTAGGTAACTGATGAGCTGGCCAGTTTCCTTTTTCCAATTTGTAGAGGCAGAGTCCCTGATTACAGCGATGTGTCACTTACTGAGCTGCATGCTGTAAATTTGATAATCACTGTTTTCTTTGCTGCCCATCTACCAGTTCCATGAATGCTGAGCTCTGTACAACTCCGCCCACACCACTGATTAGTTACTTTCGCTTACAGAAAGCTGCTCTGGGGCGGGGTTACACAGAGCAAGAGAGGACTACAAAGCACGAGACCACTAGTCCTCTAGCGATAATCTCCTGCTGATAAAACACTGATTTTATTGAAACTATAACAAGCGGCCTAGTAAGTGACACATCACTGGAATCAGGGTCTCTGCCCCTACATTATACTTCTCTCAAATTAGGTGGCAAAATCCTGCTGACAAATTCCCTTTAATGACAAATGGATGGAAATGGGAGTAATAGTAAAAGAAGCAACCTAATCATTATTAACCTTCTTCATATTGCAGATGTTGCTGTAGTGGACATGAGTGATGTGGGAAGACAGCCTTCTCTTTTCTACCACCTCGGGGTACGAGAAAGTTTTGACATGGCAAATAATGTTATTATTTATCACGATACGGACCCTGATACATCATTATCACTTAAGGTAAGTCTCATTAACGTTGTTTTGTTTATTTAAGAATCTAGAATACAATCTACTCAATTTATAGCTGTTTTTACAGAAATAACACTGCAGGAAAATGTGTGGTAAAATAGGAAATCATGGCAAAATGTCACTTTTGAACTGAACCTTTAACAGTTCTAGTTAATGTACTGCCTAAGATTTTGTAATAACCAATTAGAAATCGCCCACAATTACTCAAAGATGACTTAGAGTTATTCCCATCTTCATAGATGAATATTTTCAGATAGTGCTTGTGCAATTTATGGCTTACTAACACTTCATTAGTTTACCAGCTAGAATTAGGAGGTAACCGCACACTCCCATCAATCCTAGCCAGCGTCAAAACAGCGCTTCCAAACTCAATAGAAAAGAGCTTGTAAGCATTGCACATTTTCTGCTGTTTAGCAATAGTGGTCGGTCTCCAAGGCAACATCTGTAAACAAAAGAAATGAAGTGTTTTAATATCTGTAGACCTGCTGAAAATTTCAATGCGTACTAAATGGCAAATTTGCTTGTAATTTTATTTTTCCTTTATGAAAATGGAATAACCCTTTAAGGAAGTTTGCCATAAGAACACTATAATAATACACAAAATAATTCAATGACACAATTATCAGTTCTAGACATTCCATCATTGTTATTAACAAATATATTGGCTCCTGAGTTTATGTCAACTATTTTTGTTCCTTTTTTAGGATATGGTGGCTCAGAAAAACACAGTGAGTATGAAAATATATTTATATTTATCAATAAATATTGTACCCAATATTATAAAATGTTAGTTTGCACAATTTTCAGATTTATATTTGTTTGTGTGTGTTAATAAATAAGATTTCCTTAGTTAAAAAAGTCAATCAATGAATGCCAGAATTAAAAGTAATTGCTTTGCAACCACTACCTAATTATCATGAGAATGATTATAGTTGTGTACCCTGTTACTGCTTTTCCTTGCACATTGCTGCCCAGGGACAAGTGGGTGGGGCTTTCTGCAATTCCAAGCACATCCAAGTGGCATGGAGAAGTGCCTTCCATCCATACTCAGGATGGGCAGGGGTCTCATAGGTCAGCATAACTTAGTGATGTAATGAAATGTTTTAAACATTATCCTCATTTACCATCCCATCCTAGCAAAAAGTTATTATTTTTTAAAAATTGGTAGACCTATTTATACTATCGATTGGTGTTCATACTAGATACAGTGGGTGAAATAAATTTGTCACCAATTTTCTAAGTATATATGGTCACCTCATCCCTATCCTGGTATGCAAGACCACCTCATTCCTATCCTGGTATGCATAGCCAACTCATCCCTATCCTGGTATGCATGACCACCTCATCCCTATCCTGGTATGCATGGCCCCCATCAGAAAAACATTACAAAAAAACCTAAACCATCCTACTTACCTTCCTGCGTTCCCTCGCAGCGTCTTGCTCCGATGCCAGCAGCTGATTTATGCTTGTAAGCAGCACATGACAGTGACGTCATGAGCTGTTTACAAGCCGAGGACAGCTGCCGGTACACTCACTGCTCTCCATGTCAGGACTATGTGCGTGGAGGGCAGTGAATATTCATTGCTATTTAGTAGCGGGCACAGTAGCAGCAGCCACCGGGCAGTCACGTATGCCCGCTGCTTAAGGGAATGAGTATTCACTGCCCTCCATGCCCATGGAAGTGGAGAGAAGTGAATATCCATTTCTCAAGTAACGGGCACACGTGATTGCCCAGCCGCTGCAGGCAGCTGGCGGCTGCGGCTGACACTGTGCACACTATTAAAGAGCAATAAATATTCACTGTCACTTCTCTTTAGCAGTGGGAAGAGGCTTTAACCACAGCAGCCGGTTCCTGCCTCCTGTGTCCCGCTACTCCACCGCTGCCGCTCCCCATTCATCTTGTGGGACCCTCACAATAGTATAAGCTGAGGGAGAATTTTTCAGTATAAAAAATGTGCTGAAAAACTCAGCTGATACTCGAGTATATATGGTATGTGTAATAATGAGAAATGGCACAGCGAAAAAGTATTGAACACTTACTGAAATGTGTACAAAATCCTTTGTTGGCGATAACCGCTTCAAGACGCCTCCAGTATGGAGAAACTAGTCATGTTCTCAGGTGTATTGATATTGATTGTTTGCAATCAGTGACTCACATTTGTGGGAGTATTTTGTAGTGCGGTATCCCAAAACCAAATGTTTTCTATCAAATCTGTTAGGGTGTACTCATTTATACTGAGCACTCTGCAAATATCTTACATTACTTCCTATATTTTTAATGTAGGGTACCATTTTTTTTCATTTCATCAACTAGTGTTCAGCTGTTTTTTGCAGTCACCAACTGTGTGACACAAGCAGTCAGTAATCTTGGCCGTGAACTTCCTTGTGTTGCCCTTTTGAGCCAGTGACATCACTTGGCATGGCACCGGTGTCTGCCTGTGTCCTAGGATCACTCATCCATCAGGCCTAGCTCTGACATGACCCTTTACTACAGTTTCCATTTTAGTCTATGATCTAGTGCCACGAGTGAAACTTCAGAACCGGAGCAATTGTTTGTCACAGTACAATGTAATGAAAAAGTCATGGATAACTATAGCTCCATAAAATAATATAATGCACAGATACATGGAACTTAAATGAGTCATTTCCCAAATCTATTACTTATTAAACTAAATGTTATGCCCTGATAAGATAATAAAGCATATATTCAACTCCTGTGCCGGCTCCAATCCAGCGGTGTCAGCACATGAAGAGGAAGTCCGGGCTGCAGCTGATCCCTGGCTTTCTCTTTATGTTCAGTTTGTCCCAAGGCGGAGACAGTGACGCCATCGCTGATTGGGCACCGGGGTCACTTGTCACAACAACGCACTAGAGTCCCGGGGAGAATGAGTGCCGACATCGCGGGAAATACATATGGGTAGTTAGTCACACATGCCAATGCTTCAGCCAAGTTCTTTCTAAACACAAAGGAACCGATTTATCAAAGCTTTTACATAATTTTTCTGGCATAAAACGTTTTGAAAAGTTGCAAAATCTTTGCAAAACTCCCAAAAATATGAGCAGAGCTGAGGGAGAGGTGGGTCAGAGGATGGCCGCATCGCCCTGTCGAATAGAGCCTGTGCTTCTTAAAGAATTTGCTGCATCACACTCCAACATGACTTTGATTAAGACCGGTGTGCGCAACACCATTCTAAATAAATCAGCCCCAAGGCATTTTGGAGTCAGAGGCGTTCGGTTAATTAAGAGGTTCATGTCTCATAATAAATCAGTGCATCTGAAAAGTGCGACTCATCACAAATATTACTCCAAATATTAGATTGGAGTAAGAATTAGAAGAGCTGTGGCGTCACTCCCCTGTCGCCCCTCCTCCAAAGCTTGGGGAAAACACCAAAAGCTGCAACATGTTTGCGCAACAATTGACTTGCAGAAACATTTTGATACTTATCAAAGTGTTTTACACTATATTTCTTAAAAAACAGTGATGATGGGGCCTTGAAGGTGACTGACTTCTTTCATTGTATGTGAATTGAGAGAATACCAGTAAGTCTATTATTCACGTGACCTCATATGTGCAAATCGCATATGGGCAGTCACATGACCGCCCACTCTCACCGGCAATACTGGTGAATCCTGACAGTGCAGCACACTATCAGGATTCGGATGTCTCCGGTCACATAAAGTGACTGCAGACTTTTGGCAAAAAACTGGACAAACCCTTTAATGTTGTGATTTCATTTTCCCCTCCGTCACTGAGGCCTGGTGAACTCCCTTTTCTAGTGAAGGAAGGTAGTGAGCCTGATTATAAGGACACCTGGGACTAATGAAGACGATTGGCTGAGTGGAGTCACTGACTGGATTTAAGGCAGCCTACACCCTTTCTGCCCTGCGGGTGATTTCTCTGTGGACTCTTGGACACCAGTCTGATTCCTGCTCTCCTAAAGCTAAGTTTTCTGTTTTGCCTTTTTGCATCTAAGATTTTGTTTTTGTTTTTTCTTGCTTTTTGGATTCTGCCACTCCCTGCTGGAGTGTGCAGTGTTCCGTGAGCTCTGTCTTCTGAAAGTACCTGAGTGCTGATTTAGTTTTTGAAGCTTAGTTGCTTCAGGGCCATTTTTATATCAGCTTGTTGGCTTTTGTCTCTGATAGGGTTTTGGGAGATTGCAGACAGCAGCCTTCCTATCCGTTCCTATCTAGGTAGTTTTTGGGCCCCGTCTTTGCTCAGCCTGTCTTTCTGTCTGTGTAAGTGTTTTCATCTTGCTTCACCGTCATTATATGTGGGGGGCTGCCTATTGCTTTGGGGTCTGCTCTGGGGCAGTTAGATTTCCCCTTTCCTTCTTTAGGCCTATGTATCTCTCCGGCTGTGATCGAGGGGTCTAGGTCATCGTAGGAACCCCCCACGGCTACTGCTAGTTGTGTTGATAGGTTCAGGGGTCTGCAATCTGATAGTTGCCAACTTCTCTGGTTTTCAGGACTTAGCTAGCATTTCTGTTTTTTGCCTCCTACGGTGACTCAATCATAACACTTTAAGTTGCCACTTGCAATATGTCCTTTTCGTTTAGTGAATTTATTATTGAGGTTTTCAGAGAGTTTAAAAGGTCACAATATCCATAAATTGCTGTGAAATATGATGGTGCTTTATAAGTAAGCATAATAATTAAAGTAATCACTTAAAGGGGTTGTCCACTACTAGGACAACTCTTTCTTGAAATAAATGTTGGCCCCGATAAAATTAAAAAAAACCCTATACTCGCCTTCTGTGCTGGTGCCGTTCCAGTGGTGTCGGCACTCGCTGTCCTGGAGCTCTCGTTTGGTGTTGTGACACGTAGTTCCCGTCGCCCAATCAGCGCTGGCGTCACTTCCCCCTACGTACGGATTGAACATGAAGAGGAGGTCAAGGATCAGCTGCAGCCCTGGCTTCCTCTTCATGTTCAATCCGTATGAAGTCAAAAACAGTGACGCCAGCACTGATGTGACACATGGTGCCTGGTGCCCAAACACCGCACAAGGGCCCCGGGACCGTGAGTGCTGACACCGCTGGAACAGTGTCGGCACGTGAGGTGAGTATAGGTTTTTTATTTTATCAGGGACAAATATTTACTTCAAGAAGTGGTTGTCCTAGTAGTAGACAACGCCTTTATCCCCTTCATGACCCAGCCTATTTTGACCTTAATGACCCGGCCATTTTTTGCAATTCTGACCAGTGTCCCTTTATGAGGTAATAGCTCTGGAACGCTTCAACGCATCCTAGCGATTCTGAGAATGTTTTTTCGTGACATATTGGGATTCATGTTAGTGGTAAATTTAGGTTGATAATTTTTGCGTTTATTTATGAAAAAATCAGAAATTTGGCGAAAATTTTGAGAATTTCGCAATTTTCAAATTTTGAATTTTTATTCTGTTAAACCAGAGAGTTATGTGACACAAAATAGTTACTAAATAACATTTGCCACATGTCTACTTTACATCAACACAATTTTTTTTTTGTTAGGAAGTTACAAGGGTTAAAAGTTGACCAGTGATTTCTCATTTTTACAACAAAATTTACAAAACCATTTTTTTTAGGGACCACCTCACATTTGAAGTCACTTTGAGGGGACTATATGGCAGAAAATACCCAAAAGTGACACCATACTAAAAACTTCACCCCTCAAGCTACTCAAAACTACATTCTAAAAGATTATTAACCCTTCAGGTGCTTCACAGGAACTAAAGCCATGGAAGGAAAAAATGGCCATTTTAATTTTTCCAACACAAATTTTCTTTTAGCATCATTTTTTTCATTTTCACATGGGCAACAGGATAAAATGGATCCTAAAATTTGTTCGACAATTTCTCCTGAGTACACTGATACCTCATATGTGGTCATAAACCACTGTTTGGGTGCACGACAGGGCCCGGAAGGAGCACCATTTGACTTTTTGAACGGAAAATATGCTGGAATATTTAGCGCTTGCCATGTCTCGTTTGGAGAGCCCCTGTGTGCCTAAACACTGGAGCTTCCCCACAAGTGACCCCATTTTGGAAACTAGACCCCCCAAGGAACTTATCTAGATGCATAGTGATCACTTTGAACCCCCAGGTGCTTCACAAATTGATCTGTAAAAAAAAAAAAAAGTTCTTCTATTTCACAAAAATTATCTTTTAGCCTCAGCTTTTTCATTTTCACATGGGCAACAGGATAAAATGGATCCTAAAATTTGTTGTGCAATTTCTCCTGAGTACACCGATGCCTCATATGTGGTCATAAACCACTGTTTGGGCGCACGGCAGGGCCTGGAAGGGAAGGAGTGCCATTTAACTTTTTGAATGAAAAATTAGCTCCAATCGTTATCGGACACCATGTCGCGTTTGGAGAGCCCCTGTGTGCCTAAACAGTGAAAACCCCCTACAATTGACACCATTTTGGAAAATAGACCCCTTAAGGAACTTATCTAGATGTGTAGTGAGCACTTTGAACCCCCAAGTGCTTAGCAAAAGTTTATAACGCAGAGCAGTGAAAATAAAAAATATTTTCTTTTCCTCAAAAATGATTTTTTAGCATGCTATTTTTTATTTTCATATGGCTAACAGGAGAAATTGGACCACAAAAGTTGTTGTCCAGTTTGTCCTGAGTACGCTGGTACCCCATATGTGGGGGGGAACCATTGTTTGAGCACACGGCAGGGCTCGGAATGGAAGTAGTGACGTCTTGAAATGCAGACTTTGATGGAATAGTCTGCGGTCGTCTATATGTTTGCAGAGCCCCTGAAGGAGCTCCATTTGACTTTTTGAAATAAAAATTAGCTCCAATCGTTAGCGGACACAATGTCGTGTTTGGAGAGCCCCTGTGTGCCTAAACTTTGGAGCTCCCCCACAAATGACCCCATTTTGGAAACTAGGCCCCCTAAGGAACTTATCTAGATGCATAGTGAGCACTTTGAACCCCCAGGTGCTTCACAGAAGTTTATAACGTAGATCCTTGAAAATAAAAAATATTTTTTTTTCCAAAAAAAATATTTTTTAGTCCGCAATTTTTTATTTTCACAAGGGTAACAGGAGAAATTAGACCCCAAAAGTTGTTGTCCAGTTTGTCCTGAGTACGCTGGTACCCCATATGTGGGGGGGAACCATTGTTTGGGCACACGGCAGGGCTCGGAATGGAAGTAGTGACGTTTTGAAATGCAGACTTTGATGGAATAGTCTGCGGTCGTTGTTACGTTTGCAGAGCCCCTGATGTGCCTAAACAGTGGAAACCCCTCACAAGTGACCCCATTTTGGAAACTAAACATTCCAAGAATCTTATCTAGATATGTTGTGAGCACTTTGAACCCCCAAGTCCTTCACAGAAGTTTATAATGCAGAGATGTGAAAATGAAATAATCATTTTTTTTCCACAAAAATAATTCTTTAGCCCCTAATTTTTTATTTTTCCAAGGGTAACAGGAGAAATTAGTCCCCAAAAGTTGTTGTGCAATTTTTCCTGAGTACTCTGATGTTGGGGTAAACCACTGTTTGGGCACATGTCGGGGCTTGGAAGGGAGGGAGCACCGTTTGACTTTTTGAACGCAAAATTGGCTGGAATCAATGGTGGCACCATGTCGCGTTTGGAGACCCCCTGATGTGCCTAAACAGTGGAAACCCCTCAATTCTATCTCCAACCCTAACCCCAACACACCCCTAACCATAACCCTAACCCCAACACATCTCTAACCCTAATCCCAACCCTAGCCATAACCCTAACCCCAACACAGCCCTAACCCTAATTCCAACCCTAACCACAAGCCTAACCCTAATCCCAACTCTAACACACCCCTAACCCTAATCTTAACCCTAATTCCAACCCTAACCCTAATTTCACCCTAACCCTAATTGCAACCCTAACCCTAATTCCAACCCTAACCCTAATTCCAACCCTAATTCTAACCCTAACCCTAATTCTAACCCTAACCCTAATGGAAAAATAAAAATATTTTCTTTATTTTATTAGTTGTGCCTACTAGTGTCTATTAGTTGTGGGGATGATAATCGGGGTGTTTATTTACTTTTTGTTTCATGTTGATCACTGTGAGAGTGATCAAATGGAATCTGCAGCCGGCAGATTCGGGCGAGCGCACTGCGCATGCGCCCGCCATTTTTCAAGATGGCGGCGCTAATGATCCGGACCCGCGAGACACCGGGAGCGACAGGGGGACTCAGAAGGTACCGGGGGGTGAGGGGAGGATCAGAAGCTGTCGGGGAGCGGAGGGAAGGGGAGGGGGGGCAGATGATGACAGCGGCGGCAGATCGCCGCTGTCATTCAGTGGGGGGGAGGGCTATAGCCGATGGGGGGGTCGGATCGGTGTCACCAGGCATGTCCGATGCTACTGCAGCATTGGCCATGGCTGGATTGTAATATTTCATCAATTTTCATTGATGAAATATTTCTATCGCTCTGATTGGCTGTTTCACTTTTAACAGCCAATCAGAGCGATCGTAGCCCCGTGGGGGCGAAGCCACGCCTCCTGTGGTGAATTACAAAGCCTCCTGTATCTGCGGGTCAGGTGTCCTTTCACTCACCCCGGTCACCCGAACCGCAGGGGGGCTTTGAAGTCATGACGCAGGGTATGCGTCATGGGTCGGATTGGCACCGACTTTCATGACGCATAAGCTGTGTCACAGGTCGGGAAGGGGTTAATTAGAGGACAATAAAGAGAGCAGTGTCTGATATATTTGTCCACAACATCATTCTAAAGGGGCTTTTGAGACTCCTGTTGCCAGGAATATTAGGGCCATCAGCAAGTTATCACTTATCCTGTGGATAAATAGTAGCTTGCAAAGATGGAAATATCCCTTTAAGCTCCTTATATCCTTTTAATGTGGGATTATATAAGAAAATATATTGTGACAAAAGGCATTTACTGTGGGGAAAATAAGTATTTGATACACTGCCAGTTTAGCAAGTTTTCCCACCTACAAAGAATGGAGATCTGTAATTTTTATGGTAGGTACTCTTCAACTGTGAGAGACAGAATCTAAAAAACATCCAGAAAATCACATTGTATGATTTTTAAATATATAAATAAATTGCATTTTATTGTATAAAATAAGTATTTGATCACCTACCAACCAGCAAGAATTCTGGCTCTCACAGAGCTGTTAGTTTTTCTTCAAGAAGTCCTCCTCTACTCTTTACTTGTATTAATTGAACCTGTTTGAACTTGTTAAAAAGACACCTGCCCACACATTCCAATCAATCACTCTCCAGCCTCTCTACCATGACCAAGACCAAAGAGCTGTCTAAGGACATCAGGGACAAAATTGTAGACCTGCACAAGGCTGGGATGTGCAACAAGACAATAGGCAAGCAGCTTGGTGACAAAGCAACAACTGTTGGCCCAATTATTAGAAAATGGGAGAAACACAAGATGACAGTCAATCTTCCCAGGTCTGGGGCTCCATGCAGGATCTCACCTTGTTTGGTAAGCATGATTCTGAGAAAAGTCAAGAATCAGCTACAAGGGAGGACCTGGTCAAAGACCTGTAGAGAGCTGGAACCACAGTCTCAAAGATTAGTGTTAGTGACACACTATGCCGTCAAGGATTAAAATCCTGCAGGACAAGCAAGGTCCCTTGCTCACGTCAGCACATGCCCTGGCCCGTTTGAAGTTTGCCAGTGCCCATCTGGATGATCCAGGTGAGGCATGTGAGGAGAAGGCCATGTGGTCAGATGAGATGAAAGTAGAACTTTTTGGCATCAACTCCACTTTCCATGTTTGGAGGAAGAAGAAGGATGAGTACAACCCCAAGAACTCGGTCTCAACCATGAAGCATTGTGGTGGAAACCTCATAGTTTGGGGGTGTTTTTCTGCAAAGGGGACAGAACGACTGCACCATATTGAAGGGGAGGATGGATGTGGTCATGTATCTCGAGATTTTGGCCAACAACCTCCTTCCCTCTGTAAGAGCATTGAAGATGGGTCATGGCTCGGTTTTCAGCATGACAATGATCCAAAACACACAGCAAGGGCAACTAAAGAGTGTCTCCATAAGAAGCATTTCAAGGTCCTGGAGTTTCCTAGCCAGTCTCCAGACCTGAACCCAATAGAAAATCTTTGGAGGGAACTGAAACTCAATGTTGCCCAGTGACATCCCCGAAACCTGAAAGAGCTAGAGAAAATGTGTATGGAGGAGTGGGCCAAAATCCCTGCTGCAGTGTGTGCAAACTTGGTCAAGTACTGCAGGAAACTTCTGATCTCTGTAATTGCAAACAAAGGTTTCTGTACCAAATATTACGCTCTGTTTTTATCTTGTATCAAATACTCATTTAATGAAATAATAATGCAATTTAGTTATGTAAAAATCATACAATGTGATTTTCTGTTTTTTTTTCAGATCTCTATTCTTTTTAGTTGGGAAAACGTGCAAAATCGGTAGTATATCAAATACTTATTTTTCCTCTAACCAGGTATTAGTTTTAAAGTTTTTTTTCTGGGAGTTAAAGAAATAAGCTAGATGCATATATGTTATAAAATAAAAACAAACATTGCTTACCCATTAAATTCACTATGGCACTAACACCAATCACTGGTTCCTGCTGCTTTTTCATTAATTTTCTGGAACAATAACGTGCCCTGAGAGCCCCATACAAATTAGAAATGCTTCGACCATCTGATATATACGGTATATGGGGGTGTTGTGAGTTCATTTTCCCCTTCACAGTCGATGTCTGATGAACTCCCTCTTCTGGTGAAGGAAGGTAGTGAGGCTGATTACCAAACACCTGATCTCGTAGATGATGACTGGGTAACAGGAAATTCTGACTGGATATAAGTCAGCCGACTCCCTTCTGAGTCGCTGGTGATTTCTCTGCTGGATTCTTGGAGACCAGTCTGATTCCTGCTTCCCAAAGATAAGTTTTTGCTCTGCTATTGAACTTATTAGTTTTGTTTACCTTGTTTTTTGGAGTTCAGCCATCCCCGGTCGGGGGTGTGCCGAGTTCCATTTTTGTCTCTGATCAGTTTGTCTCTTTGCTCTGTCTTCAGAATTTACCTGAGTGCTGATATAGTCATTTTGAAGTCCTAGCGACTTCAGGGCCTGTTTTTCCTATCAGACGGTTGGGACATTTTTTGGTAGGGTTTTTTACGGATTGCAGACAGCAGCTTTTCTATCCTGTCCTTTTTAGTTAGCTTGGGCCCCATCGTTTGCTCAACCTATCTTTCTATCTGTGTTAGTGTTTTCATCTTGCTTCACCGTCATTATATGTTGGGGGCTGCCTATTGCTTTGGGGTCTGCTCTGGGGCAGTTTAGTTTTCCCCTTTCTTTCTTTAGGCCTATTTAGTTCTCCGGCTGTGATCGAGGGGTCTAGGGCATCGTAGGAACCCCCTACGGCTACTATTAGTTGTTGTGAATAGGATCAGGGGTCTGCAATCCGATAGCTACCAACCTCTCCGGTTTTCTGGACTTAGCTTGTATTTTTGTTTTTTCCTCCTTCGGTGACTCATTCATAACATGGGGGCCTTCTCACTCTCCCCTGACCAGTAATGTCAGGGAAGAGATGGACCAGGCAGTTGGATCTTCAATGGCCTATGTTTCTGTTTGCAGTGCCATAAGTTTCCCTCCCCATTGATAAAGCATGAACAATCCACTGAGCCAAGTGCTCATGCTAATGAAGGAGGTCTAGATACATGGCTGTCAGCTGAACGTTCATTAGACAGCTAACTCATGTGTATGGCCAGCATGTACGAAATGTGAGTGGATGCAGTGCTGCTGCTTATGTGTTTAGCCTTTAATCGCCTGGGACGATAAACAAAGACTAGTGAAGACCTGATGAGTAATATATATTTATTTAAAATTGTTAAACCTTTTCAACAACTATTTTAATTTCTTTAACTCTTGGATAATTTATTCTCAGCTTGTATTATCCCCATGGGGTCACGTTTCACATTTGTTTTAGTAACAGTGGAAAATAGTAACATAGCTTACTATATATACTGCTGATAGCTTGTAGCCTTTTTTTTTTTTTTTAACTCTATTAAGACATGCCTCCTTGATAGTATGTTTTTCCCCAGCTGCATACCTCTGCCCTCCTGAAAATGTGAATAGGGAACCGCAGCTGTCACAAATTTATTGAATGTGGCCTTGGTGAAATTTCCCTGTAGACTGGTGGGCAGTATGCCATAGATCATGACAAAGCATGCAAGGGGCCTCAGCAATGCACCAACTCCTTCATATACACTGAGACTGCTGTAAACATCTCATGGAAGACAATGGGATTGCTGTGTATATATACATTATTATACATAGGAGACATTGGGACTGGTGCATATACATAATTTAGGATGCACTGAAGCTGATGTACATACATCACATAGGAGGCACTGGGACTTCTACATATACATCACATAGGAGATGTTGGGGCTGGTGCATGTATATGTAGATAAGAATGAAGTGATTAAACAGAGTCGGCACGGGTTTGTAACTAATAAGTCATGTCAGACTAACTTAATTTCCTTCTATGACAGAATCACTGATTGGGTGAATCAGGGAAATGCTGTAGATATAGTATATCTTGACTTCAGCAAAGCATTTCACAAAGTATCTCGCACAATCCTTATTGAAAAAATGACTAAGTATGGAATGGACAAGGTAACTGTTAGGTGGATTCATAACTGGCTTAGTGATCGGACCCAAAGAGTAGTCATAAATGGCTGCACATCCAGTTGGAAGAATGTCTCAACTGGGGTACCACAGGGCTCTGTCCTGGACCGTGTATTGTTCAACATCTTTATCAACAATTTAGATGAAGGAATTGAGGGTAAACTGATTAAATTTTCTCATGACACAAAGCTAGGAGGGATAGCTACAGTAATACTAGAGAAGAGAGAGAGAATTCAAAAAGATATAAATAAACTGGAGCAGTGGGCAGCAGCTAACAGAATGGTTTTTAACAGGGAAAAATGCAAAGTACTACATCTGGGCAATAAAAATGAAAAAAGCATATACAGAATGGGAGGAATAGGGCTAAGCAACAGCGCATGTGAAAAAGACTTGGGTATACTAATAGATCACAGACTGAATATGAGTCAACAGTGTGATGCAGCAGCAAAAAAGGCAAATGCAATTCTAGGATGTATTAACAGAAGCATACAGTCTAGATCACGTGAAGTCATTATTGCCCTCTACTCCTCTTTGGTCAGACCTCATCTGGAATACTGTGTCCAGTTTTGGGCACCACATTTTGAAAAAGACATCAACAAACTGGAGCAAGTTCAGAAAAGAGCGACCAGAATGGTGATCGGTCTGCAAACCCTGTCTTATGAGGAAAGGTTGCAGGATTTGGGAATGTTTATTTTGCAAAAGAGAAGACTGAGAGGAGACTTAATAGCTGTCTTCAAATATCTAAAGGGCTGTCACATTGTAGAAGGATCATCTTTATTCTCATTTGCACAAGGAAAGACTAGAAGTAATGGGATGAAACTGAATGGGAGGAGACACAGATTAGATATTAGAAAAAACTTTTTGACAGAGTGATCAATGAGTGGAGCAGACTGCCACGAGAGGTGGTGAGCTCTCCTTCAATAGAAGTCTTCAAACAGAGGCTGGACAGACATCTGTCTGGGATGATTTAGGGAATCCTGCTTTGAGCAGGGGGTTGGACCAGATGGCCCAGGAGATCCCATCCAACTCTACAATTCTATGATTCTATTATCACACATAGCAGACACTGAGCTGAAGCATATTCATCATATAGCAGACATTGGAACTAGAGAATATTTATGTATTTAACTCACTTATATCGCGCCATTAATTCCACAGCGCTTTACATACATTATCGACACTGTCCCCATTGAGGCTCACAATCTAATTTCCCTATCAGTATGTGTGAGTGTGTTTGGAGTGGATTCAAATCCCACTAAGGACAACATCTGCAAACAGTTTGTATTTTCTTCCCATGTTTGCATGGATTTCCTCCATGTACTCCGGTATCCTCCCATACTCCAGAGACATATTGAGAAGGAATCTAGATTGTAAGCCCCAATGGGGACAGGGATGATAATGTCTGTAAAGTGCTGTGTGATTAATGGTGCTAGATAAGTAAATGAAATAATTAAAATAAATACATCAGATAGAAGAAGAAACTTGGGCTGGAGCATATACATCACATAGGAGACAATGAGCTGAGGCATATACATCACATAGGAGACACTGGGCTGAGGCATATACATCACATAGGAGACACTGGGCTGAGGCATAAACAGCACATGGGAGACACTGGCCTGTGGCATATACATCACATAGGAGACACTGGGCTGGAGCATTTAATTCACAAAGTAGACATTGCAACTGCTGCCTTCTAAATAGAAATAAGACAGAAGTGCAGAGCACACTATCTCCACCCACAAAGAAGTCCTTATGATGGCATTGTCTAGAGTCAGGATGTAAGCCATCATTCCACGTGCCACAGCATTTAGTAGTGAACGTTGTGTGCGTGTGCTCACAGTGTAAGAAGGAAATAAAGAGTTGGCAGCTGGAACAAAATGGGGCCGCCCGCCAAAGCACTGCGGTCCCCAAGAGTCTCCCCGCGGGCGGTCTTTTATTAGCATGTGCAATTTGATATAGGGGTGATCCAAAAGTAATGATAATCGGTTATTTCTATTGCACACAGAAATTAAAATAAAATGTTTTCTTCTCTCTTAGGTACCCACTAGTCCAGGAAAAAAAAATCACTTAAATAGGCCACGATTCCATGGAGCTACATTCATTTGAATATGAACTGCCAAGGAGTGAACATCAAAATGGAAAAAAACGAGCTCAGAGCTGTCATCAAATACCTCTGCTTGAAAAAAATGTCTACCAAAGACATACACAGCGACTTGGTGGAAACATTGGGGGACTCTTCTCCTCCATATTCCACAGTTGCACGCTGGGCCAAGGAATTTAAGCTGGGAAGAACATCGACGGAAGGTGAACATCGCGAAGGACGCCCATCCACGTCCCTCAATGAAGAAAACGTGAAAAAAGTTGAAGAAGTTGTGTTGGCAGATCGAAGAGTGACTATCAGGCATGTAGCTGAGGTCACAGGGATCTCATATGGCAGTATTCAAAGAATCCTTGCAAAAGAATTGCATATGAGAAAGGTCTCCACACGTTGGGTGCCAAAAATGTTAACCGACGAGCAAAAGAAGAAACAAGTTGACATTTCAATAGCAAATCTCGAAAAGTTCCAAGCAGACAAGGAGAATTTTTTGTCACGTTTTTTGACCATGGATGAGACCTGGATCCACCACTTTGATCCCGAAACTAAACAACAATCGATGACATGGAAACGAGCCGACGAACCGACGCCGAAGAAATTCAAAGTGTCAGGCTCAGCAGGGAAGATTATGGCGTCCGTTTTTTAGGACGCTGAAGGAATTATTATGGTGGACTATTTGGAGAAGGGAGCCACTATTACGGGCTCCTACTACGCAGAACAAATAAGAAGATTGCGCGAGGCTATCAAGGAGAAAAGGCAAACTGCGGGCTGGAGTGCTGTTTCACCAAGATAACGCACCGGCTCACAAAGCTGCAGTTGCCATGGCTACCATTCAAGAAGCGGGCTTTGAACTGGTGGAACACCCCCCCCTATTCGCCAGATCTAGCCCCCAGTGACTTCTTTCTCTTTCCTCGGCGCAAAGAACACCTCCGGGGCAAGAAATTTGATGACAATAGCGACGTGATAACCGCTGTTGGAGAGTTTTTTGAGGGTCAAGATCAAGAATTTTTTTCGAAGGGAATTCTAAGTTTAGAAAAGAGATGGACTAAATGTATAGACTTGTTAGGAGACTATGTAGAAAAATAAAAAAAAATTTGACTATATTCATTGTGTTTATTATTGATTATCATTACTTTTGGATCGCCCCTCGTATGTATGCTTAATGTGAATGATTATGTAAGTGTGCGTCTGTAATGGGCATGATCGAGGTGAGTTGCACTACCACAAATTCTGTACAGGGTAGCTATCATATTGTATTAGATGGCTCCGAGGGATCAGTGTTTTGGAGATATTTGGGAGGTCTTTTATAATGTAGCAAGGTATTCCTTTTTTGGGATGACTTCAAGTTTAAAACCGTTTGTATTCAGTAGCCCATTAAAGGGGTTTTCTGACGCACTAATATTTGATTCTTACAAAAACCTGAACAGATGAACCTGTCCAACAAAAACAAAAAAAACCTCACCACTCTCTCCCAGTCATAAATAAAAGTGAATGTTGATTATATTGACTTGTATGCAGTTAACAGTTCTGTAATAACATTCTTAAATAAAGAATTTATAAAAAAAAAAAAATACACTAATGGATCTGGTCACACTCCTAAAAGTAAACTGCAGGAATAATGGAACGTCTTGATCAATAAGGGTTCAAGGCTCAGCACTTGTGCCTATCAGATGTTTAATGAGGTGAGAAAGTGTCCCCTCCATTGTTAACAGACACAGGGGGTCTTGTCTCCTTTAAATAGCTGATTGTGCAGAGGGTTAGACCTTTACTGATCTTAATTGGCTTAATTAAGAGAAATAAAATACATTTTATTATGATGTTGATTAAAAGGTCACTGTTTCATTTCAATATGTTTGATGTAGATTCTTATTAATTCAGTAATCAGCAGGAGCCGACACAGAAGAGGCCCCTATACCAGAACAGTATATGGGCCCTTTGTAGCGCATCATAATGCACATTTCCACCTGATTTGGACGCAGACGTGGTCCCCCTACCTTCCCTGTGTGGCCCCTGACATACAGTATTACTATTGTCACCTCTTTAGTAATGACTTCAGGGAGGATTTACAGCATAATAATACAGCACAGTACAAAAAGAGGACTTGAAAATCCTCCAATAATGAGAACAGCAAAAGAACAACAAGGTTTACCCGTACAGGCCTCCAAACAAATGCACTATCAGGATGCAGTGGACCCATATAATAAAGATGGCAACACAGGTGCAAAAATACCAATCAAGCAACTGCTCCAGCCTACCAATACATGGAGGGGCGATTGCCTGGTATGTTGATGCACAAAACAACTTGTATGTGGCGCTGTTCACACTAAGGCCATGCACAGCATCCAGGCCAGCCTAGTACCAACACCCTTCTATTAGTTCAGGCGGGCTGCCCAGCGCTAACAAAATGCATGCCGTGTGAACAGACACCGCAGTTTACAAGACCAAATGGGCCCAACTGCACCCCGAATAAAAAGTGCAAAAAACACATTTTAAAAAAATGTGGAGTATTAGCTGATATTTTGGCCAAAATACGTGAGCCCGTAACCTACGTCAAAGATCTCCACGCTTACGGGTACCTAACACTAAATAATAATAATACAGCACAGTACAAAAAGAGGACTTGAAAATCCTCCAATAATGAGAACAGCAAAAGAACAACAAGGTTTACCCGTACAGGCCTCCAAACAAATGCACTATCAGGATGCAGTGGACCCATATAATAAAGATGGCAACACAGGTGCAAATACAAGTTGTTTTGTGCATCAACATACCAGGCAATCGCCCCCTCCATGTATTGGTAGGCTGGAGAAGTTGCTTGATTGGTATTTTTGCACCTGTGTTGCCATCTTTATTATATGGGTCCACTGCATCCTGATAGTGCATTTGTTTGGAGGCCTGTACGGGTAAACCTTGTTGTTCTTTTGCTGTTCTCATTATTGGAGGATTTTCAAGTCCTCTTTTTGTACTGTGCTGTATTATTATTTAGTGTTAGGTACCCGTAAGCGTGGAGATCTTTGACGTAGGTTACGGGCTCACGTATTTTGGCCAAAATATCAGCTAATACTCCACATTTTTTTAAAATGTGTTTTTTGCACTTTTTATTCGGGGTGCAGTTGGGCCCATTTGGTCTTGTAAACTGCGGTGTCTGTTCACACGGCATGCATTTTGTTAGCGCTGGGCAGCCCGCCTGAACTAATAGAAGGGTGTTGGTACTAGGCTGGCCTGGATGCTGTGCATGGCCTTAGGGTGAACAGCGCCGCATACAAGTTGTTTTGTGCATCAACATACCAGGCAATCGCCCCCTCCATGTATTGGTAGGCTGGAGCAGTTGCTTGATTGGTATTTTTGCACCTGTGTTGCCATCTTTATTATATGGGTCCACTGCATCCTGAGGATTTACAGCAGCATAATAATTCCTTATTGATGTGTAATAGTGTTCACGTGTAATTACTGTAAAGGTACTGTCACACTTAGCGATGTACCAGCAATCCCGACCAGTGATATGACGCGGTCAGGATCGCTGGTACATCGCTAAGTGGTCGCTAGTAAGCTGCCACACAGGCAGATCTCACTAGCGACATCGCTGGGGACGGGGGTCGCTACTTACCTGTCACACCAGGCGATCCTGCGTCCTCCCGCCCGGCTTCACACGTCGCTCGTCGTAACAGCAGGAAGCGCCGCAGGAAGCTTATGACAAGAAACAGTCCAGCCTGTTCTCGCGCGATCAGCGATAACCAGCGGGGGAGCGGGTCGTAGGTAAGTATCAGACATAGCGATATCGCTTAGTGTGACAGGCCCTTAAGAAAGCCGTGTATCTGAACCTGGGCCAAATCTAACATTCATGAGTCATGGCCAAGACACACTGACTTGTAGAATTTTTTCCCACATCACATTGTATTTCTTCTCAGGGAGGAAATATTGCAAAGTGCAAAATAAGAAGTGGTTAGATATAAAGTTTAAGGGCAAATAGCAGAAAACTAATAGTGAAGTGTACAATAAAAGCCATGGCCATTGGTTTTCTGTTCTCAAACTTTGAGGATTCTTAAAACTTTGGTAAAAAAGACCATTTTAGTCCTTGTGTACATTTTCACGATAAGTGAAAAGAAAAAAAGAATGGAGGTTTCCCGATTCTCTCCTAGCAATCAGGTCATTGAAATCTGACATTTCATGGATGCTATTTTTTTTCATTACCCATTAATTAAAAAAAAAAGAAAAAAAACTAAAGTAGCACACATGAGGATCACCAGTTTGTTAAAGTGAAAACCCTATACATTAATAAAAAACAACAGTAGATGGATGATATACGCTGATATGTGAATTAAGCCTAAATTAGAGCAGGTCATAAAAAGGTGAAAATTAAGTATGGTATATATACAAAATGGAAAGCACTTAGGGGCGATTCATTAAGAATGGCATTGCACAGTCCAGTGTTAACGAAGGGCTTGCTCGAGAACCATGGCCGACTTAATTAAGAGGCTTTAAGAGGCTACACTCTATTTAATTAATTCAACATAACTTCTCTGTGGCATGAGGCTCTATATGCCTCACCAGAAATGTTACTCCAGTTTGTGACTAGAGTAACATTTTTGATGTAAGAGCTTGTAACCAGTGGGGAGCTCCTTATGTGCCACACCAGAAATCCAAAGAGAGCTCTTGGGCCTTGATTCATCAAAGCAATTTCACCAAAGCGTAATTTGCTTTGAAAATTTGAAAAATTTTGTCGCAGCTTGTAATTGTGCAATTTTTTTCAAATTTTGGCCAGTTTCTCCAAGCTCCATCAAAATTGGCACAGCGAGGACGTAATGCCACAGCTTGTCTAACCCATGACCAGAATTCTTACTCCATTCAGGGACTCAAGTAAGATTTCTAGAGTAGCACACGGAGGCTCACACCATTTGTAAGACACTCCTGATTCATTAAGAGGTCTGACTCCATTCATCTGCCTTGATGGATCGGGGCCTTGGTACTTTACATAAATATGTACTTAACTGTCTTTCTCTTCCTGACCATACTGTTGGATTATCCACTAGTACTTTCTTTTTTCATGAACTGTTGTTCCTTTGATTATCTGACTACTCTTCTGCCTTGACCTCTGGATGCCACATCTAGCACGAGTAGTTCTCCTCCTGACTTGTCCCTCAGATATACTTGATACCTGTATTTCTACCCTAGGTAGCCATTCAGTTCCTATACCTGACTAGGCATATTTCACCACTGTGCTGCCAGTTGGTGACCATCCTGGAAAGTGCGACCTGGTTATTCTGTTGTGAAGTCCAACATTTTGTAGGATGTGAGGGTGAAGGCAAAGGAATTTCTTAGGCCTTGCAGCCCAGTGTGGCCTACTCCAGTTTTCAAACCTAAATGACAAGTGAGCAAATGTAACATAGTTCTTCTCTAGGATCGGACCAGACTTTTGCTCCCAATGTACATGAATGTTGGATTCATTTAGGTACAAACCTCTTCCATGCTTGCCGTTGAGGAGATCAGATCCATTCCATTGCCTATTTTTCCTTCTTTCAATGCATCAGCTTCAAAAACTGACTGTTCACTTGCTGCCTGATATATGCTACACCCTTAACAGAATATATATTTAGGTATGAAGTGACTTTATCGCTGTGAGAACATCTGCTTCTGTGTTGTACCATCAGTTTTCTTCCATGTACAATTATATAAGGAAGCAGGACAAAGCCAGTTCTGTGGGATGTTGTATTTTCTTATCATGAAGAGAAGTAACAAATCATGATATCAAAACTATATAGCTAGGCTGTTATGTGAAGAATGTATGCATGAAAGGCAGTGGTATAGGTCACTGCACTCCCCCAGACCAAGTAATTACATCTGACTGTTAAATCCATATTAAGAGAACTGAGACTCATGAAACCAGGGGGAGTTTAACCTCAATTATGCAGATGGTTGACAAAGCATGAATTTGGAGCGATCGTTTTTTTTTCTTGTGAGTACAACAATGTATGTACAGTATGTCATTGTAGAATATAAGTTTTATGACAGTTCTTCAATGTGAGGATTCGTAGAATTTTCCATATTTCTCCATGAATTTCACATGAACAAACTAGTTAAAAGTATTAGACTTGACAAAAGTGTGCAACCCTTTGCTTTCACTAATTGGTGTGACGCCCTAGTGCAGCAATAACTGCATATAAACATTACCAATAATCTCTATATATAAATCTGAATGTGTGTATCACCAACCAATCACAAAGCAGCAGAGTGGGACACCATCCAATCACGAAGAAGCAGAGTGGGATGCGGTTGGAGAGCGGGGCTGAGGACGGATACAGCAGGACAGTGCATGGAGAGCGGGGCTGTGAGGAAGACAGTCTTCAGGACAGGGGCCGATTAGTGCCGGCACCCTCCCAGCCCTGTCCTGGCTCAGTCAGCACTCCCCGTCGCCAACTGCGCTATCCCCCCTCTCCCCTGCAGCTTCCTGGCCTAAATATAGTCCCCGGCTTCTACTGCGGCCTACTACAGCTCTAGGCTATGCCCCCGCAGGCCGCCCACACGCGCTGCAGCTCCACTCTAGCTCTGCCCACTCCAGCAAGCTCTGCCCACCCCGAGCGCCTGCGCTAGGCCACGCCCCCGCAGGACGTCCAATCATATGCGCTGCAGCTCCGCTCTAGCTCCGCCCACTCAGCCCAGCTCCACCCACTCCTGCCGAACGAACAATCTGCGCACCTCTGTCTCCTGGTCCCGGTGTCACCGCGTGTGGTGCATGAAGAGCGGGGCTGTGGGGGAAGGAAGACAGCAGGGCTGTAGTGTAGAGGGAGAGAGCGGGAGAGCAGGGCTGTGAAGGAAGAGAACGGGGCTGTAGATGGAGAGAGCGGGAGAGCAGGACTGTGACGGAAGAGAACGGGGCTGTGGACGGGGAGAGCAGGACTGTGAAGGAAGAGAATGGGGCTGTGGATGGAGAGAGCGGGAGAGCAGGGCTGTGGACGAAGAGACCGGGGCTGTGTAAGAAGAGAGCGGGGCTGTGGAGGGACACCGGGACATGGATGTAGAGCGCAGCTGCGGAGGGATAGAACGGGACGGCGGGTGGAGAGCGGGAATGTTAAGGAAGACCGCGGGACCCACAGTTAAGTACTATGCCCGGGCAACGCCGGGCTCTTCAGCTAGTTTATTGTAAAGATGTTTGGATCGGACACTACTAGCACTTTTTACCTTTTTGGGCCACCCTCACAGATTGTAAGCTCTTGTGAGCAGGGATCGTACTCCTCTTATTTGAATTGCTTAACTGTTGTCTGAACATGAACCCACCAAATTTTATTGTGCTATGAAATATTTTGGCATCAAATAAATGTAGTATGACGATGAGCTTACTATATACCGTAGATATGGTAACCAATGTCTACAAATGCTATACCAATGCCAAACCTACGCCTAGGGCGTAGAAACAGATCCATCTGTGTAGCAATTAGCTTCACACACACCAATCTTGTTAGTAAAAGAATATAAGCCACATTTTGCAAACGAGAGCTGGGGCCTGATTGATTGTCCACTTTTTTTCTTTGCACTGTTATTGTGTAATGTGAACATGTGGAAGTCAGACGGTTGATAACCACTGACCTAGAGGACAGTAAATCTTCCGGGCATCTATGGAATCATTCTGCGTATGGTAAAATAGTAGATCCATGGCTGAAACTACAAATTCTTCATCTGTGGCACGTATGTATGACTACTGCATTGTGCTACCTGAGATCCATGTGAAGAGATTGATGCAGTACATAAGCGATCATTTGGCCGCTTCACTCCCAGAGATAGTGGACAGTGTTGGTACATTTGACTCATTGCTAATAGTATGGAGTGTTTAGATTTCCTTTTTTTTTCAGAAGGTATAAGTTGGAAAAAAATGAAATATTTGTACAATGAATTTCCATAACTATGTGTCAATATGTCTTATTTTATTATAATTGTCAAATATTTGTCTGTTCTTTTATTTGAGTCATCAAATGGTTACTCCAAGGTAACGTGGATGGGAGGAAAAATATGGAAAATGTTCAACGTAGAAAGGCAACAATGTGAATGAAATCTAGTTGACTGCCAAACATAGCACAGTAGTGTTTGCACAGAGCGGTGTGGTATGCTTTCCTTTGCACTTAGGTTGCTGTATCTTTAGCTATGACGTCTCCTTCTAGACAGATCTGTTCCAGTTGATGTGTGTTTGCTTGTACCATCTTTCAATGCCAATGTATACTGAGTGCCTGAGCATGTGATCTCTTTCCTGAAATTGAAAATTTGTGCAAGAAGCCAGCCATAGTCACCCCACTGTAACACCGGCGAAGCCTCCGTAGCACACAACACCAAAAAATGGAACAAAAAACGCTATGAACGTCCAGCATTTTTTTTGTTAGTCTTTATTTGCTTTTTGACATTGGGAAATTTTTATTTTATAATATGTAAAAAATATTTAAGCCTATAGAAAAAATGCCATACCTAAACCATACTGCAAAAAAACAAAAGTACCATATATACTCGTGTAAAAGCCAAGATTTTCAGCCCATTTGTTTTGGCTGAAAGTCCCCCTCTCGGCTTATACACGAGTCATATACGCCAGGGGGTCGGAGGGGGAGCGGGGGTGTCAAATCATACTGACCCCCCCGGCGCGTCTCTGCAGCCCCCTGCTTGTCCCACGGTCTCCCTTCCTTCCTTCAGCGGTCACGTGGTACCGCTCATTAAAGTCATGAATATGCGCATATTCATCACTTTAATGAGCGGTACCACGTGACCGCTGAAGGAAGGAAGGGAGACCCTAGGAGATGCGGGGCTGCAGAGACGTGCCAGGAGGGGGTAAGTATATGAGATATTCACCTGTTCCCGCTCCATCGCTGCTTGCCGCGTCCTCTGTCAGTGACATTCAGGCAGCAGAGGGTGCGATGACGTTGTTAGTGCACGCCACGCCCTCTGCTGCCTGAACGTCACTGACAGAGGACGCGGCAGACAGTGGGGAGCAGCGATGGAGCTGAGACAGGTGAATATCTCAGGTGCCGGTTCCTGAGCCATCGGTGACACTGGCACCTGGCCATCAGCGATGGAGAGGTGAGTATGTCATTTTTTTTTTATTTGCAGCAGCAGCATAATATATGGGGGCATAATATATGGAGCATCTTATGGGGGCATAATATATGGAGCATCTTATGGGGGGCATAATATATGGAACAGCTTATGGGGGCATAATCTATGGAGCATCTTATGGGGCAGCATATTCTATGGAGCATCTTATGGGGCCATTATTAACCTTTGTGCACCATTAAATGGGGAGTATTTTGTATGGAGCATCTTATGGGGCCATCATGAACTGTATGGAGCATTATATGGGGCTTCTGATTCAATATGGATATTCAAAAACATTTAACCTACTGATGTCTCAATTAATTTTACTTTTATTGGTATGTATCTTTATTTTTGAAATTTACCAGTAGCTGCTGCATTTTCCACCCCAGGCTTATACGCTAGTCAATACGTTTTCACAGTTTTTTGTGGCAAAATTAGAGGGGTCGGGTTATACTCGGGTCGACTTATACACGAGTATATACGGTATGTCGATTTTTCAATAATTTCCTACATATTTTAAAGTAACATAAAAAAAAATTATATTAAAAATACCAGTGGACAAAGTGGAATATAATGAAAAGTGCTGTGCGTGGCGTGCCTAAGGCTTTATTCAGCACAAAGATTGCTGTCCACTAAGTCAACGTAGGGCATTCAGCCATTAATTACAATTTGCCAAAAGGCAACAAAAACCCTATCTAAAGACCATAAAAATTAACTTTTAATGCACTATTTAAAAGGAATATTATTACAGCCTTGCAGAGGTCAGTGAGTATACAGGGATAACTAGAGTATATCCTTATCTCTCACTAATCACAATATCATTGTTGTACTATTCATGTTATGGTTTATAGGAATTGCTATGTGCGGCTGCTACCTCACTTCCTTCATACTAACCAAACACAACTGGCCAATGCTAATTAAAAAGTGCCCTAAAACCTCCCCAAATTGTTTCACCAGTGACCTGGCTTCATCAGGGGATTGAGGCTATTTGAGTGAGCGCATGTGGAAACCAAGGCTCAGAGTGAATGTGTCCTCTGACTTGCATCATTTTTGGGCATGTACGCCTACTGGAGACTGACACCCAGAGTCAGTTTACTACATCTGAGTTTTGGCCTCCAATAGGTGTATACGCCCAAAAATGATGCAGAGGGCACGATCGCTCTGGCTGCACCATTATTACACCACCCTAATTATTTGGGTGTATTTCCTCTGGGTGCGCTTGGTTGATTGGAAATGTAGATTGGAGTCAAAATAGGGTTGTGTATGCCTCATGAATACGTGGAACCTGTGGCTAGGGGGCATATTTATGATATTTTGCCAATTCTCCACATTTTTGGTATGCCAATATTATCCTACCACAGGGTCACACAACTGACGTGTGCACTTGGTGTAAACATTTGTGACCTCTCACAATGGAATGGTTTTTACGAGGTCGCTGGGCTGGCAGCTCGGAGGGATTCTCATGACAGACCACACTGTCACTCTGTCATTAATCATACCGTCCTCCCACTTACCGCAACTATAGGCAGTGACATTGGAAAGTATCTTTAAATAGTCAAAACCAATTATTCTTGTTTAAAAAGTAAATAAGTATCATGGTTATGTATTAGCTATCAGCGCTGGAACGGCTATGTTAGCAAACTGGATTTAAATAAATATTGACTAAGATTTCTGGAAGTCAGGCTCGATCTGATGGATACGTGTATTTTCGCCAGGGATGCTTGTTCTGCTTCTGCCTATTTTGGTCTGAAGGACCCTAATCTTGGGATCTAGAGCTCCACAAATACTCGGGGAATGCAGGCTCTGTGTTTTTGTTTTTTTTCCTGATTGTTACATAACTTATTGTCATTAGATTAATTGAACGGAGCGAAGGTAACCAAAGGAACCACATTTGTGCGCCTGAAACTTTCTCCTGGTTTTCTATATTTAGATGAGTGGATGTTCAAAATTCAGCTTTCTCGGTTTTATTTATACCTATAAATTTTAGACGGTTTGTTACAATTTTGATGTATGCACTTTTTTGACTCCATAGTGCTTGAATATCCCCCCTCTCTCAAATTAACCTTTGTATTATTGCAAAGAAGAAAGGGTTTGGAGACTCAAGACCTGCGATGTAGCCCCCTCTATATGTAGATTATAGGAAGCTAAATGAATTGATACCGTGTTATCTGCGAGCTGATGTCTTAGTCCAGAGAAATCCATGTTTTTCTTATATGTAAATGAGCTTTTTCAGGACTATGGGCCAGATACTGATCTCCCTGAGAATCTGCCTCCAGAGATTATTATAAAGGAAGGGGGAGTTACCAGGTGAGACGTTAGCAGCTGCAGTTCTCACAGCTCTGCTGTGTTGCAACAATTTTACAGCATCGGCTGCCTGTGAGAGGAACCTGCAGTTGTGTAAGGTATAATCAAACACAGCTCTGCAGTGAGGTCATGAGAACAGAGAGCGGCCATTACATGTCACACTGGTAACTCCACCTTTCATATAAAATAATCTCTGGAGGCAGATTCTCATGAAGATCAGACTTAATATCATAGATCTTAACAGCTCATTTACATATACTGTAAGAAAAACATGGCTGTCTCTAGACATCAGATCGCAGATATCAAAGTATCGTTTTATTCAGCTTCCTATGACCTACGTGCCCATATTGAATGCTTATGAGGGTTGATCCTACTGACAGATTCACTTTAATTTTTTTGCTATTAGACATCCAGGAGCTATGACTATTTTTATTTTTCGCGTGATAAAGTTGTATGAGGCTTGCTTTTTTTGCGGGCTGAGCTGTTTTATCATTACTAATTTGGGATTCATACAACTTTCTGATCTCTTTTTTATTACATTTTTTAGGAGGAGATAATGTGACCAGGGATTATCCTACTGACAGATTCCCTTGAAGCACTACCTCTCAACTTTTTATTGATTAAATGTGTGTATATGCGTGTAATTTAGTGTGAATATATTAATATACTCACCACCGCTTTCTCATGTGTCCAGCGTCGTTTTTCCTCTGCATCTGAGTGACGTGATCGCAATTGCGATTAGTCGGTTCTCTCTATGCATGAACCGGAGCCGATTTTACAATGAAATCCTATGGAGCCTCGTTCTGACCCTCCACAGGCTTTCATTCTAAAATCGACGTCCGGGGATGCAGGCCAGTCTGCAGAGCATCACAGAGATGCAGAGAAGGATGTCGCTGGACACTGGAGAAAGCGGCGGTAGGGGAGTACTGGTATATTAATACTCACTCATACGCACTACTTGCTTGTACACACACATTTAATGAATTAAAAAGTTAGAGTGCCTTTAAATGGTTTGTCTTAAACTTATTAAACTTGTTATCCCCTTTCCATAGGATAAGGGATACCTTACTGATTACCGGGGGTCCAAATGCTGGATCTCTAGAAGTTCTGAGATTGGGCCTTTGGAACCCCGGAACTAAGCTTTGCGGCTCTATCGGAGTGGAGATGCATGCACATGCTTGGCCTCTGCTCCGTCCATTGTCTTTTGGACTGCCTGAGAAAGCCGAAAACAGCCCTTGGCTATTTCCATCAGTCTCATTGACAATGAATGGAGCAGGCGTCAAGCATGTGCACCTTTGCTCCATTCAAGATGGCGCTCTGCAGAACAATATTCCTGGGTTGAACTTTATATACTAGACAGTCTGGAGTGTCACAAGATGTTTTACTGTGGCTCAGAATTGGTTTTAGTGTTGAAAAAATCTGAGTTTCCAACCTCTGACTGTGCTACTTCTGATATCTCTGTGTTATTAATTATATTGTTTTTCACTCTCCCTGTTTTTAGGCCTCGAGCGGTAACTACTACTTTATTTCATACATTGTGACACCGTGCGGTGACTACTTTTGTTGTGAGAGTGATGCCCAGCGGAGAGCCTCAGAATACATGCAACCCAACTGGGACAACCTGTTAGGACCCCTGTGTGCTCCTTTGATTGATAGATTTATCAGTCTGCTTAAAGACATACATGTTACTTCATGGTAAGTAGAACATCTTCCATAAATGATATAACGTGGTATGGAACAAATCAGTAAATTTACCCAAAACAGAAGAATGTCCGTATAGTAGTGTGTGATACGCTTGTTGTTTTATTGTGACTATCATAATTTAATGGGCTGTCACCTTGGATTCTTTTATTGTTATTATTCATGGAAATTTAATATCAGAAGAACACCCAATTTAAAGGGTTTGTCCACAACCAAATAATCACGATTCCCCGCCCTTCCATTCAGACACCGGTCGCCTACCAGTCTATGCTTCCTGCTGCAGTGAAAAGGTTCTGAGAGGGCCATGTGACTGCTGCAGCCAATCACTTCCTGCAGTGATGTCTTTCTATAGCCAGTGATTGGCTGCAACTATCGTTATACTGTAGATTAGAAGGGGACTGGGTAGCATTGGAACTGTGGAAGCAGGAGATCTGCAAGGTGAGTATTGCATTTGCAGTACGGTTGATTTTTTAAGGGTTGTTCACTACTGTTTTTTCTCTCAGAGAAAATGTGAACACTGCATCCAGTCACGGGGGATGTGGGGGGACGAGACACAGCGAGGCTAGCTATGGAAGAGTGGCGCCAGTCTGAAAAGGGAGAATCAGTTCTTTTTGTCTGTCTCACCTCCGTGGACCTCCTTGAAGGCCATGTGCACATGTATTTGGTGAGGTTTTTAGACCAGTATCTGTAAGCCAAAACCAGGAGTGGAACAATTAGAGGATTGTGACATCTGTTTGCTGTCTGTGTGCTGTACATGTTTTACATTGCAAAGTATAGGAGAAGCTTTATACTATCATTCTTTCTTTATCCATACTAGAAAAACTGATGGCACACTGATCCAAAACACTCATGGCTCACTGATCCAAAACACTGATGGCACACTGATGGCACACTGATCCAAAACACTGATGGCACACTGATCCAAAACACTGATGGCACACTGATCCAAAACACTGATGGCACACTGATCCAAAACACTGATGGCACACTGATCCAAAACACTGATGGCACACTGATCCAAAACACTGATGGCACACTGATCCAAAACACTGATGACACTGATGGCACACTGATCCAAAACACTGATGGCACACTGATCCAAAACACTGATGGCACACTGATCCAAAACACTGATGGCACACTGATCCAAAACACTGATGACACTGATGGCACACTGATCCAAAACACTGATGGCACACTGATCCAAAACACTGATGGCACACTGATCCAAAACACTGATGGCACACTGATCCAAAACACTGATGGCACACTGATCCAAAACACGGATGACACTGATGGCACACTTATCCAAAATACTGATGGCACACTTATCCAAAACACTGATGACACTGATGGCACACTGATCCAAGACACTGATGGCACACTGATCCAAAACACTGATGGCACACTGATCCAAAACACTGATGGCACACTGATCCAAAACACTGATGACGCTGATGGCACACTGATCCAAAACACTGATGGCACACTTATCCAAAACACTGATGACGCTGATGGCACACTGATCCAAAACACTGATGGCACACTGATCCAAAACGCCGATGACACTAATGGCACACTTATCCAAAATACTGATGGCACACTGATTGAAAACACTGATGATACTGATGGCACACTGATCCAAGACACTGATGACACTGCGGGCACACTGATCCAAAATTATGATGGCACACAGATCCAAAACTCTGATGGCACTGTGGGCACACGGATCCAAAACTATGATGGCATTGCGGGCACACTGATTTAAAGCTCTGATGGCACTGCGGGCACACTGATCCAAAACTATGATGGCACTGATGGCACACAGATCCAAAACTCTGATGGCACACTGATCCAAAACACTGATGACAGTGCGGGCACACTGGTGACACTGATGGCACACTGATCCAAAACTATGATGGCACACAGATCCAAAGCTCTGATGGCACTGCGGGCACACTGATCCAAAGCTCTGATGGCACTGCGGGCACACTGATCCAAAACACTGATGACAGTGCGGGCACACTGGTGACACTGATGGCACACTGATCCAAAACTCCTATGGCACACTGATGGCACTTATCCAAAACACTGATAGCACACTGATCCAAAACACTGATGGCACTGCGGGCACACTGATCCAAAACACTGATGGCACTGATGGCACACTGATCCAAAACACTGATGGCACACTGATCCAAAACACTGATGGCACTGCGGACACACTGATCCAAAACACTGATGGCACTGCGGGCACACTGATCCAAAACAGTGGTGATAACAGTGGTGTTTTTTCCGGTACCGATTTTATACGGATATGTGAATGGGGTCTAATACTGTTTTTGTATAACTGATTTGAATTTTGCCTTTTACATTCAACTAGCTGAAGAGCCCTGCCCACTCCACATAGCCACATTCACTATAATGTCCCACATCATCCCGTCAGCCAGAGCTACCGGACTACTACCCCTAATATCCCACATCGTCCCATCAGCCAGAGCCACCGGACTACTACCTCTAATATCCCACATCATCCCGTCAGCCTGGCGTCAGAACCAGAGCGCTGAGTGGATTTGCCCTGACCTCCATATGAATGATCCCTTTAATAGAAGCCTGGGGTGAGAATCAGAGTGCTGAGGGATTTACCCTAACTTCCATACCGGTGATCCCTTTAAGAGAGGCCTGGGGTCAGTACCAAAGCACAGAGTGGATTTGCCCTCACTTCCATATCGGGGATCCCTTTAAGAGGGGCCTTGGGTCAGAACCAAAGCGCTGAGTGGATTTGCCCTATCTTCCATACATGAGATCCCTTTAAGAGAGCCTGGGGTCAGTACCAGAGCATTTGAAGGCAATTGCCCTGACTTCCATACAGGGGATCCCTTTAAGACAGGCCTGGGGTCAGAACCAAAGCGCTGGATGGATTTGCCCTGACTTCCATACCAGAGATCCCTTTAAGAGGGGCCTGGGGTCAGAACCAGAGCGCAGAGTGGATTTGCCCTAGCTTCCATACCAATGATCCCTTTAATAGAAGCCTGGGGTCAGAATCAGAGCGCTGAGGGATTTGCCCTAACTTCCATACAGGTGATCCCTTTAAGAGAGGCCTGGGGTCAGTACCAAAGCGCAGAGTGGATTTGCCCTCACTTCCATACCGGGGATCCCTTTAAGAGGGGCCTTGGGTCAGAACCAGAGCGCTGAGTGGATTTGCCCTATCTTCCATACCGGGGATCCTTTTAAGAGAGCCTGGGATCAGAACCAGAGCGCTGAATGGATTTGCCCTGACTTGCATACCAATGATCCCTTTAATAGAACCCTGGGGTCAGAATCAGAGGGCTGAGGGATTTGCCCTAACTTCCATACAGGAGATCCCTTTATAGAGAGCCTGGGGTCAGTACCAGAGCATTTGAAGGCAATTGCCCTGACTTCCATACCGGAGATCCCTTTAAGAGAGGCCTGGGGTCAAAACTGAAGCGCTGGATGGATTTGCCCTGACTTCCATACCAATGATCCCTTTAAGAGGGAAGATGTGCCTATGGGACGGAGGATGTGTGATGGGGATATGGGCACGGGGGGGGGGATACATTTCTGTCATACTCTCTGCTCCTGTTATACTCTCTGCTCTGCTATCCTCCTCGGTGACCCATTCATAACAGCTCCTTTCTGGGGGACAGGCTGGGAGCTTATGTTCTCGGGGATGTTAGATTTCTCCCACCATGTCAGTGTCTGCTGAGGTGTTGTCAAGTGGGAAAACTTGCTCATAGCAACCAATCTCAGCTAAGCTTCTTTTAACCAGATCTGGTGAAATGAGAGATGCTTAGTAATTGCTTGCAAGGAAAACTGTTGCTCATAGCAACCAATCACAGCTCTGCTTCTTTTGAAAAGCTCTAGTGAAATGAAAGATACTTCGTGATTGGTTGGTGACACACACACACACACACACACACACACACACACATTCATTCAGTTTTATAAATAGAGATAGGAAAGCCAAATACTTTTTGGTGGTGTTTGCATTCCAACAATCACCATTGACAATAAGGCTATGTGCACACGTTGCGGATTGGGCTGCGGATTTTTCCACGCGGATTTGGCAAAATCCGCAGGTAAAAAGACCTGCGGTTTATCTGCAGATTAGCCTGCGGTTTCACACCTCTACAATGTTAAAGGTGTGAAACCGCTGCAGATTCCGCACAAATAATTGACATGCTGCGGACATGCAGCATGTGCACAGCGTTTTTTGATTTTCATAGAATATAATGGTACTGTACAACGCAGCTAATTCTGCTGCGGATCCGCAGCAGAATCCGCAGCGTGTGCACATACCCTTAATCCAGAGAGCTTTCATTGTTTGCTGTTTTATTAACTATTATCATTAGAGGTGTGCATTAACATTTATATACCTACATTTTTTTTTAGCTATGCTTTTCATGCTTAACCCTTAAGGACCAGACAATTTTAAATTTTTACTTTTTTCGGGTTTTTTTTCTCCCTGTCTTCCAAGAGTCATAGCTTTTTATTTTTCTCCCCACATAACTGAGGTTCTTTATATTTGCAGGATGAGTTGTAGTTTTGAACGACTCTATTCATTATGCCATACAAAGGACTTGACAATGGGAAAAAAATTCTAAGTATGGTGAAGAAATGTAATTTCTCAATTATTTTTTGAGATACAGTATTTTTTTATGGCAGTCATTGTCGGGTAAAAATTACCTTGTATCATGATTCATCATTTCAATACACTTATGGCAAGACCCTTGTGATGCTAATTAGTGGTCACACCGTGATTTAACATGTCCCTTTTATCACATTATTTTCAGGGGTACCATCATTCCTGTCCTGGCCTAGTTCATGAGTTTTAATTTTTTTTTAAATTCTATGGAAGCATGGTTGATTTTTTATTTATTATTACTTTTGTCAGATTCAAGTTATTTCTGTCACCATTGTGGGCTTTTCTGTCATTAAACGAGGGGTACCAACAATTTTGACCACGTGTGTATGTATATATATATTCTGATCCTTGTAAACTATCACAATGTCTGGTTGGTTAGCCAACACTCGCTTAGGCCCCTTTCACATGTCAGTTTTTTTTGCCGTCAGTCACAATCCGTTGGTTCGACGGATCCGTCGCAGATTGTGAAAAATGTATCAGTCGCATCAGTTTTTTCATCCGTTTCTTCCGTTTTTCGACGGATCCATTTTTTAAGCCATCAGTTTTTTCTATTTTAACCAAAGTTTTGTACCTTGTTACCTCAAGTATTGTACCTTGCTACCCCAAGTATTGTACCTTGCTACCCCAAGTATTGTACCTTGCTACCCCAAGTATTGTACCTTGCTACCCCAAGTATTGTACCTTGCTACCCCAAGTATTGTACCTTGCTACCCCAAGTATTGTACCTTGTTACCCCAAGTATTGTACCTTGTTACCCAAAGTATTGTACCTTATCATTAAATAAAAGACAATAAAGCTTTGTTTTAAATATTTTTATTTATTGTTGAATCTATTTTTATTGAAAGAACAAATAAACAGAGGAAACATACAGAATAAGGAAAATATGCAAGTTATACACCTTTCTGAACATCGTTACAGCATAAACAGTTACTTATACATCTATCACATCTATTCAAGATGAAATCTTGTAGTTTCTCAGTAAAATGTGTATTAGTGGTTTGCATACCCCTGTTCCTAACCCACTCTGACTGATTGACCTACACTAGGTATTGGTTCACCCATCTGCATAGGACATACCAAATATTTATTCCTTATTTCTTATTATCACGCGTGGGTAGGTTCATTAAACGATGTTCGTACTTATTCAGAATATGTTTTACATAGTTCAGTAGGGGTGTAATATGTAAGAAAAGAGAATGTAGAGAGAGAAGAAAGAAGACATAAGAAATTTCAGAATAGAACTTTTAGGAGTAGTATGGAGGGGAAGGGAGAGAAAAGGGGGGGGGGGAGGCAAGGGATCAGCGGTCTCCAAATCCCGAACCAAACCCTAAGAAGCCACCTCAACCAACTGCGATAACCCAGCTGTTTCTTTAAACAAGATCCAGGGATGCCAGACTCGGGTCAAGCGGGTGCCATCCCCCTCCAACTCAGCCATCAGCTCCTCCATTCGAAAGATTTCTGCAAATTCCGCCACCCATTCCACCATAGTTGGCGGTGTTGCCACTCTCCAGTGGCGTGGAATTACCATACGTGCTGCGGTAATACAAAACCTTAGAAGGCTCAGTTTCTGAGCTGATATGGAACCTGGAAGGATCGAGAGGATAGCAACCTGCGGAGAAGGGGGTACGACATCTCCAGTAATTTTTTGATAAGCCAAGAACGCTTTCTTCCAGAAGGGTTGGATCATAGCGCACTGCCACCAAATATGGTACAGTGTGCCCCTCTCAGTTCCACATCGCCAACAGGTGTCCTCCACTGTCGTAAAAATAGACTTTAATCTAACCGGGGACATATACCATCTGGTCAGTATCTTAAAATTTTTCTCCTGTGCGCTCCCAGCCGGGGACATTTTAAATGTAAATAGGTAGGCCTTGCTGAGGTCCTCTTCCGAGAATTTACATCCCATCTCCTCCTCCCATGCCCGGACATAACTTGGAGTCACCTCCGAGTTCTCAACTCGGAGCTCCTTATATAAACGAGAGATCAAGTGAGAAGGAGGGTCTTGTTGCTGCAATAAGTTTTCCAATCCTGTCATAGGAGGGCGGGAATCGCAGTTTGCCATATGTCTCTGGATAAATGACCTCAGCTGATTATATTCCATCCAGGAGAGCTCCTCATTGGGAGACTGTTCACAGAGAGTCCCCAAGCTTGGAATGTTTCCTCCCACCAGTATCTGTCCCATACGTAAGTCTGAGCTAATATGCCAGCCTAGGAAACGATCTCTGTAACGCCCTGGGGGGAAGTCCGGGTTACCGAAGAGTGGTGTCAACGGATTCAGGGCACTGGTCAATTTTTTCTTAATCTTTATACGATTCCAAAGTCGTAATGTCTCTTGTGCCAAAAATCCAGTCGAACCCACGGAACTGCCCGTAGTAGGATCACAACATCGAATCCAAGGCAGGTGTCTCAAGGGAACACCAAAGGATGTCTGTTCCAGTTGCACCCATTGTTTAGAGCTATAGCTATACTGCCAGTCAAACAGTCGTATCAGTATGGAAGCCCTATGGTAGAGTTCTAAGTCAGGGAGTCCTGCCCCACCTCTGGACTTTGGATTTGTCAAGCTGGTGTATTTTAAACGAGGCTTAGACGCCTGCCAAATAAAGCGGATCAGCGCGGACCTAATGGTTTGGAAGAATGTCCTTGGCGGTATGATCGGGATCGCCTGAAATAAGTATAAAAATCCCGGAAGAACATCCATCTTGAAGGAATTCATCCTACCAAACCATGAGATGTTCTTTCTTCCATATTCTCTTAATCGTTTCAATGTCGAGTCCAGAAGGGGCAAGTAGGTAAGTTTATAAAGGTCGGTCATGTCGGTAGGGATTTGTATGCCCAGATATTGAATAGCTCCGTTTTTCCACCGAAAGGGGAAATTCTCCATTATTCTCGTAAGTTCTGTTTGTCCCAAGGATATATTAAGAGCTTCAGTTTTCTGAAAATTAATTTTAAAATTACTGACTGCACCGTATCTTTTAAACTCCTCCATCAACGACGGGAGGGAAATGTGCGGCTGAGATACGTATAATAGGAGGTCATCTGCATAAAGAGAGACCTTATAATGAACCCGGTCCACCCACAGGCCGTGCACATTGGGGTTCTTCCTAATTGCCATCGCTAAGTGTTCCATAACCACTGTATATAGAAGGGGCGAGAGAGGGCACCCCTGTCGTGTACCGTTTCCGATAGCTATAGGGTCTGACAAAGCGCCATTGATCCTAATTCTCGCCGAGGGGCTGGAATACAGGGCCGCGATCTTTTGTATAAAGCGATTCCCCAGGCCCATCTGTCGTAAGGCCGAAAACATGAATCCCCAATGTACCCGGTCAAAGGCTTTCTCCGCGTCAATCGACAACAGTACCATTGGTTTATGTTCTGACCTTGCATGTGCAGTCAGAATGAGGGTCTTGTTCATCCCGTCTCTCACCTCCCTTCCCCGCACAAATCCCACCTGGTCCGAGTGCACAACCAAAGGCAGAAGAGGAGCCAACCGGTTCTTATAAAAATGAGGGGAAAAACCATCTGGTCCCGGGCTCTTGCCCGCCGGGGTATTCCGAATAGCCTCATCTATCTCTTCCGCTGTGAAGTCAGTTTCTAGTGGCTCTGTCAGGTCTGTATTTAGTATCGGGAGGGCGGTTTCATTTATATAGGGCTCAATTTGTGGTTGGGGGTCCACAGGCGATCGATGGGGGTCCACAGGCGATCGAGAGGGATCTCCCTCGTTTATATTGTATAATGATTGGTAATAGCGCCGCATGATGTCTAAAATTTCGGTTGGGTTTGACGTCACTTGACCGCGTTGCTTCTGAAGAGATGGTATGTATGTAGTCTGACCGCGCGGATGTAGAAATCTAGCCAGCAGACGTCCACATTGATTAGCTTGACCGTATAACAGGCTTTTAAACCGGTTTCTATAAATACGGGACTTTTCGTTTAACAGGCACTTCAGGTCATCTCTACATTTGATCAGGGCAATCTGTGTCTCCGCTCTTAATTCATTCTTATGAGTCGTTTCCAAACGTAATATTTTTTCGGTAAGATCCCTAATTTCCTTACTTTTTATGTGCTTCAGATGGGAACCGTGCTTAATAAATATCCCTCTAAGGACACATTTAAGAGCTTCCCATTTGGTTGGCATGGCGGTGTCATCATGTGCATGGTCTTGTATGAATGTCGATATGGTGGTTTTAACGTCAGCTACACAGGTGGGGTCTTTGAGAAGATTATCGTTCAGTCTCCACATCCACTGTCGCCTCCCTGAATCAGGGGGCTAATGTCCAGAAAGACCGGGGCATGATCCGACCATAAGAAGCTTCCGATAGACGGTTTCGGGTTCCAAGCCAACGCGCAGTGGCTGAGAAGAAAAAAGTCTATTCTGCTGTGCGAGTTATGTGGCGTGGAGAAGAACGTATAATCTTTCACATTGGGGTTAAGAAGCCGCCAGACATCGGCGAGGTGCAGGTCATGAAGGTCTCTCTTCAGAGAGGCCATTTGTCTAAGAGAAAGGTAAGACCTTTCCGCTGTTGAGTCCAATGTCGGGTTAAGAGTCATGTTAAAATCTCCCCCTAAAATAACAACCCCTTCAGCGAAGTCAGCCACAGTCTTCAAAAAGTACCTGACAGCTCGAATTTGATCCCGGCCGGGAGCGTACCAACCCGCTATAGTGTAGGTTGTTGAAAAAATCTGGATCTTCAAGATCACATATCTTCCCTCTGTGTCAATCAGTGTGTCTAGTATAGTATGTTGGAGGGACTTGTGGAGTGAAATGGAAACACCTCGGGATCGTGAGTCCGGGTTGGCTCTGTGGAACCAAGACGTGTAGTATCGATTGGGTATATTAGGAATATGTCCGATCTTAAAGTGTGTCTCTTGTACTATCAATACATTTACTTTTTTCTTATGCATACCATACAGAATATTTGACCGCTTCTGTGGTGTATTAAAGCCCCTGACATTTAAGGAGCCCAATGCAATCTTTTGTGTGACAGTCTTACCCGGCATCGCGTTTGCAATCTAGGTTCGAGATAGTAGGCCCCTTCCAACCGGATGAGTCCGCTCCGGGATTCAACGACTGCTGTAGGAGGGGGGGGGGGAGAGGCTGGTTGGGAAGGCTAGGGTGAACACAGAAAGTAACAAAGACAGAAGTTAGAAAGAGCAAAGGTAACAATACGGGTGTGTATACCCTCACACCCAAAACAACATAGGACCGGTTGGAGGTATACACTAGTTACTGTCTGCCTCGCTGGCAAACAGCGCCTCCGAGGGGGGGTAAGTGTACGGCGGGAAAAGAAAAGGAGATCCGTCCCCCTGTTCACCAACCCCATAATGAAATAACATTCTCTGGCCCTTGAACAAGGATATCAACCCCTTAAGGTTATAGGTATCGTTGTCAACGAACCCTTGAAACTGGGACACATCATGTTTCGTATTCAGGTCCAACAACATTAAGGGCCATGTAACCAACATATCTAGAGAGCCCTAAACTACTGTAAATCTTTTTTCCCCACTGAGCAGGCCCAGTGCTCGGGAAGACCTTCACATATCAATAAGTGCTCAATATGCAAATACATTCATCCAAGAATAAATCGGAGGAGCATGGGGTGGGAGGGAGAAGAAAGAAGAAAGGAGGGAAAAGGCAGAAGAGCAAACACCGTCCAATCACGTAATCTGAATTAACCCTCCCCTCTGCGTGTCCGATGAGGTCAAATCCTCAACTTCACCTCCCACCCCTCCAAAATCCTCCCCCGAGTCTTCAGGCTTCGCCGTCAGTTATTATCTCCTTCCTCCTCCAGGTGCACCTGTCCACGTCCGTGGGGCTGCCTTCCGGGTCTGCGCTGTCATTGAGGAAATTGCCCCCTCGAACCTCATCCCCTCTGTAGAAGAATGGTAGAGGTGGCCAATCGTGGATGTCCACCTCTTGTAGGTCCAGGGCGGCCGAAAAAGCTGGAATTCCGCTGGGGTGACTCAGACGATGTACTCTGCCTCTCCTCTGCACCCGGAGGCAGAACAGGAATCCCCAAGTATAAGAAAGATCTTGTTGCCGCAGCTCCTCTAAAAGAGGGCGAAGGGCCCTACGTCTCTGCAATGTCCATCTGGAGAGGTCTGGTAGGAGCTGTATGCGGGTATCCAGGTGTTTGATGGGTCCTGCTCTCCTGGCCGCTCCCATGACTGCATCCTTAAGTTGGTATTTATGGACCCGGCATATCACATCTCTCGGTGGGTCTTGTTCGCCAGGATGTGGGCCCAGAGCCCTGTGAGCGCGATCTAACTCCAGTGGGGTATCTTTGGGTCTATTCAAGACCGAGTTGAAGATGCTTCTTAAAGTGGCATTCAGCTCCTGAGGAGGGATAGATTCGGGTAGACCCCGTATTCGTATATTATTCCTGCGACCCCTGTTTTCAGAGTCATCCAGCATCTCCGCCAGGGTCTGTAGCTGCCTAGCCTGGGTAGCCGTGACGGCCTCTTGAGCCTCTACTCTTGCATTCAGGGAGGTCAGAAGCTGGTCGTGGGATTCAACCTTTTCTCCACATTGTTGGATGTCATCCTTAAGTATGGACAGTTCCGCTTTATAAGATGATTCCAGGCGAGCAATATATTGTTCCATATCTTGTTTCGTCGGGATGTCCTTTATCTTACTGTACAATAATGCTAAATCAACTCCTGCGTGTGCCTCAGATAGTCCCACTGGGGTAGGGGTCACAGGTCCACCTTGTGGTGCTGTAGACGTGGTTAATTGAGTGGTGGGTGGGGGGAGTTGTGCCATGCAATAGGTTTTCCTGAGGGGTACTTCTTATGGGGTAGTCAAGCTGCCCTCTCATCTTGGGGTCTGTTTCTCCCTGAGGTGTATCGTCCCTCATAGTGGCACTGTCACTGTCTGGGGGATTAGTGCTATTTCTTTGGGGCTGTGGCGCTGGGTGTTTCAGGGTGGCACTTCTCAGGACCGCGCTGGTTGTTGCGCTGCTGTGTTTCTTCTGCCTGGCTGCGGGGTCTCCCTGCAAGCCGCATGGTGCCAGGGGCCTAGCGGTGCTTCCGCCTCCGTTGGGGGCCCGCTCCGTTCCCTCCACAGCCGCCACCCTCTCCCCGCTGGATCCTGGGGAGATCTCTCCGTCCACCTCTCTCCCTCCATATCGCTCCCCCACCTCCGGTACCTTGTTACCCGCCGAAAATATTTTTATTTATTAAAGAATTATAAATTAATATAGCTTGGGGTGGAGATAGTAATCGGAACATGCTCAGTTAGAAAAAACGGAATCCGTCGCCGGATTCTGTAATTGTGATGGATAACAATGGATCCTGGACCCATAGGCTTCCATTCTATCAAATGACGGACTGCGACTGATCCGTCGCTGTCGGATTTTTCGACGAAGACAAAAAACGTTACTTTGTCCATCGTCTCCGGCCGACGGACAAGCAATTTTCATCGGATCCAGCAAACAACGAATGAAATGTGTGGCCATCTGTCACTAATACAAGTCGATGAGGCAAAAACGGATCCAGCGGCATCAGTCGCAGGATCCGTTTTTTTCAAAAATTCGACGGATTGCGACTGATAGCAAAAAACTGATGCGTGAAAGAGGCCTTTCTCTGTCTGGATCTTGAAGTTCCACCGGATTTTAGCCCTTTCATTCTCCACCACTTTCTCTGGGGTCTCCCATCTGGACTTAGCAAGCCTTTGTCCATAAGATGTGAAGATATTCCTGCTACTTGGTTGTGGCTTTCAGTATATGCTGTTCCTTCTTGCATTATGCATCCTGACACTATGTGTTGGACGGTTTCCGAGGTCTCTTTGCATAATGTGCACCTTGGGTCTTGTCTTGTGTGGTAGATCCCTACTTCTATGCATACAGTGGTGAAAATAAGTATTTGATATACTGCTGATCTTGCAAATTTTTCCACCTGCAAGGAATAAGAGATTTGTAATTTTTATTGTAGGCATATTGTAGGCACACTTCAACTGTGAAAGATAGTCTTAAAAAAACCATAAATTCACATTGTATGATTTTGTATGAGTGCACAGTAGGAGGCTTCTTAAAGAAAAACTAGCAGGTCTGTGAGAGCTAGAATTCTTGCTGGTTGGTAGGTGATCAAATACTTATTTCATGCAATAATATGTAAATTAATTGTGTAAAAATCATACAATGTGATTTTCTGAAATCACCTCTAACAACATATAAAAATTAACCAGATTGGTAAAAGGCATAGCAAGGAAAAAAAATCAAAATCCCAGAATTGTGGTTTTTCGCCGTCTGCAAAATGCAATAAAATGCATCAACACTTGTATCTGCCCCAAAATGGTATCAAGAAAAATGTTGGCACATTGCACAAAAAACAATCCCTCATATCACACCATCAACCAAATATTTAAAACGTTTCAGCTGTCTGAAAATGGCAGCGTTTCACAATTTTTTTTCTGCACTTAAATTAGAAAAGCACTGTGCTATGTTTTTCGCCGTAATCGTACTTACCTGGTGAATCATTTTGCCATGTCATTTATACCTTATAATGAACTAATAAAAAAATCCAAAAAAGCTATTGCAGAATTGCACTTTTTTTGTGGTTTTGACACACTTTTGTTTCTTGCTTCCACTACATCACATGATAAAACAGACTGTGTCATTCAAAAGTACAACTTTTCCTGCATAAAAAAAAATCCTTCACGCAGCTACAGTTGAAACCAGAATTTTACATACAGTACATTGTATAAAAAGACACATATGCATGTTTTTCTCAATATCTGACATGAAATTAGAATAAACCTTTCCCGTTTTAGGTCAATTAGGATTACCATAATTATTAATATTTGCCAAATGCCAGCATAATGAAAGAGAGAGAGAGAATGTTTTAAGACATTTTTGTTACTTACTTCAAAGTCAAAAGTTTACATACATTTCATTAGTATTTGGTACCATTGCCCTTAAACTGAATGACTTTGGTCAAACATTTGGGATATCCTTCCACAAGCTTCTCACAATAGTTGGTCGGAATTTGTGCCCATTGCTCCTGACAAAACTGGTGTAACTGATCTAGGTTAGTAGGTCGCCTTGCTCGCTTCTACCTTTTCAGTTTTGCCCATACATTTTCAATAGGATTGAGATCAGAGCTTTGTGATGGCCACTCCAAAACATTGACTTTGTTATACTTAAGCCACTTTGTTACCATTTTGACAGTATGCTTCAAGTCATTGTCTATTTGGAATACCCATTTCCGCCCAATCTTTAACTTCCTGGCCCATGTCTTGAGATGTTGCTTCAGTATTGCCACATAATCTTCTTTTCTCTTTCCCTCATGACGACACCACGGAGAGAGAGGGATCCGCCCTCAGGGACAGGAAACCTACAGGTGAAGAAGGTGGTACCTCTTTCCCACATCAGTTGGTTTCCTGTCCCTGATTGGGAACCTACAGCACGTACCTTCAGATCGGCGTGGGATCCCGGGGGCCGTACCAGTGCGGTAAAAGGCACTGTGGCTCCCTGCCTCGGCTGGGTCGGGGGCATTTTCTTCCCCCGAAGCACCACCACCGGGGTCGGCGGACCTTGAGGGTGAGTGGGGAGAGGCAGTGAAGACAAGGAGCAAGTCTGCTGATCCCAGAGAAAAGGAAAAAAAACACAGGGAGAGTGCCTTCCCCAGGTGTAGTGACGGCGGTCACTAGGGAGGCGCCTCGCGCTGGGCCTCGGAGCGGTCAGTGGAGGGTGGCGGCAGCCACCGAGAACCGCAGGACACAGGGCCCCTGCAGGAGCGAAGGGGGCGCAGAATGCCAGCATTAGCGCGCGAGTGAGCGCCTCACCCTTAAGAAGGTGAGGCGCAATGCACTGCTGGGTAGAGGCGCAGTGCGCATGCGCGAGGGGCCACTTCCAGCGGCGGCGCAGGGCATCACTGGGAAAGTGTTGGCGCCACGCCGCGCTTCATAAGAGGGAAATATATATCTATATATATATACACCCCATATTTAAACCTCCCAAATGGAGCAGAGGAGCCCACATTCACCATAAGTGATATAAGGGAAAGCCACAAAGGGAGCAGGAGGTGCAGTGGCAGTCCCCGAAGCAGCGGCAAACGCAGGGACAGCGCCAGCACTCACAACGCCAGCGCACCTCTTCCCAACAGCGCAGCAGTAACGGTCATTCAAGATCGCAGCGCAGCAGAAGCTCCACCATGGCGGCACAGCCAGAAGTGGATCCAGTGGTGGAAATAATACCTACACCCGAGACGGTATCTCTCGTTCTACAAGGAGGGTGAGTGATCTCCGTGAAAGTCCGCTCATTAATGCGCGGTTGTTATTTTCTTTTAGGGGAGGAAATGCACAACCAAATCCAAGCACAAGGCATGTGCTATATGTACTGAGGAGCTACCTTCTACATGGGGAAAAAAAGCTCTGCACGGCGTGCATAGAACAGACAATCCAGAAGGAGTCCCTGAGTTTTGCTTTAGACCTCAAAACACTGATAAAAACACAGGTCGAAGACGCCCTTAAAGGTGTTAGAACCTCAAAGAAAAAACGTAAATCCAGGCATAGGTCGCCAGAGTCCAGTGTTAGCGAGTCAGAAAGTGAACTGTCTGACTCAAGTAATTCGTTATCCTCCCAGTCTTCCTCGTCATCCTCGGAAGGGGGACGCAGCTGCTTCCCTATTGAGGAGACAGACGCCCTTGTAAAAGCAGGGAGGACAACTATGGGGCTGGTAGACGAGCGGCCTAAGAAAACGGCCCAAGATTTAATGGTCGGTGGTTTAGAAGCAAAAAATAAAACGGAGGGCTTTTCCAATAAATGAGAAAATCCACTCCCTAATTAAAAGAAAATGGTAAAAACCGGATAAGAAGGTTCTAACACCCAAGAGAAAATACCCCTTTGACGATCCAGCCTGCGCCTTATGGAGTAAAGCACCCAAACTAGACGTGGCTATTGCAAAAACTTCTAAAAAATTTGCCCTGCCCTTCGAAGATATGGGCACCATGAAGGACCCAATGGATAAAAAAGCAGAAACTTTTTTAAAAAACTCTTGGGAAGCGGCAGGAGGCGGATTAAAGCTAGCCATAGCAGCCACGTGTACGGCACGCGCCCTAATGGTCTGGTTGGATCATTTAGATTCCCAACTAAAAGAAAAGGCCTCAAGAGAAACAATTCAAAGATCAGTTTCTATAATGAAAGGAGCAGCAGCTTTCCTGGCGGATGCGTCAGTCAGTGGACTCGACTAGGTTGGCAGCCAGAGCAGCCTCCTTCTCAAATGCCGCGAGACATGCCTTATGGCTAAAATGCTGGCCAGGACACTTGCAGCCTAAAGCCAAATTGTGCTCAATCCCGTGTGAGGGCGAATTTCTATTTGGCTCAACTTTAGACGACATTTTGGACAAGGCAGGAGACAAGAAAAAATCCTTCCCCGGGTTCCCTAGTCAGTCATACAAACGACATTTTCAGAGCAGAAGATTTATACGACGAAGACCCCCAAAAGGGAACAAAGAAGGGTGGGAGGATAAAAGAAATAAAATAAAGGCTTTATGTTTAACAAATCCCCCCGACAACAAAAAGCCACAAAGATTATCCTACTTTCTCCAGGCCTGGGAAAAAATATCTGCAAGCTCGTGGATACTAAACATAATAAAAGATGGTCTAAGACTAAAATTCAACACCTTGCCAAACAATTCTTTTGTGATAACGCCCCAAAAGACATCACACGAACAGTCGGCTCTTCAACAAGAAATTGCGAATCTAAGGAAGAAGGAAGTTTTACAAGAAGTCCCCTACCAGGAAAGAGGCAAAGGCTTCTACTCTCCCCTCTTCCTTCGCAGAAAGCCAGACGGAACATACAGGGCAATCATAAATCTAAAAAGACTGAACAAGTTCCTGGAAATTCAGCTTTTCAAAATGGAAACAATAAAATCTTGCGTAAAAATGCTCTCCCCATCATGCTTCATGACTGAACTAGATTTGAGAGATGCATATTACCATGTGCCCATTCACAGAGACCACAGGAAATACCTCAGGGTAGCAGTGACGATCCAGGGGGAGATAAAACATGATCAGTTCAGAGCTCTCTCCTTCAGGCTAGCTATCGCTCCAAGGGTATTTACAAAGATAATGCCAGAAGTAATGGCCCACATAAGAGAGCAAAACATCCTGATAGTCCCATACCTGGACGATCTCTTAGTGGTAGGCACCTCCTCTCACCACTGCAAACAACAGTTAGACATGGTCATGAGATCTCTAGCGAGTCTAGGATAGATGCTGAATCTAACCAAATCCAGACTTGTACCAAGTCAGGTACAGGAGTACTTGGGGATAATACTAGACTCAACCAAACAGAAATGTTAACTTCCGCAGACGAAGGTTCAAAAAATGGCACAGATGGTGTCACAAATGTCAGCGTCCCCGGTCACTACGTTGAGAGAAGCAATGTCTCTATTGGGATCAATGACAGCCTGCATGCCGGTGGTACAGTGGGCACAAAGCCATACTCGAGACCTACAGTGGGAAATATTAGACGTAGGCGGTTTTTTTACACGGGAATTTAGACACGCAGTTAGACATCTCACAAAAAACAATACACTTCTTAGCATGGTGGGCAGATCCAGCCAATTTAATCAAGGGGGTTCCTTGGGTGTTACCAGCGGCAAAAATCTTGACCACAGACGCAAGTCCCTGGGGTTGGGGTGCACATCTAGGCAATCAGGTGGCGCAAGGGCCCTGGACTCAGGGAAGAGAGTCGGCCTGCTCAAACATGAAGGCGTTGCTGGCAGTAAAGCTAGCTCTCGTTTATTTTCTGGATTCTCTTCGCTCCCAACACATAAGGGTCTTCTCAGACAACCAGGTAGTGGTAGCATACCTAAACCACCAGGGGAGCACCAGGTCTCGGGCGATGATGGAGGTAACAAAATCCATCTTTCACCTAGCAGAGCAAAATCTAGAATCCCTGACAGCCCTCCACATAAAAAGTTCAGAAAACCGAACAGCGGACTTCCTAAGCCAAACACGTCTAAAACAAGGGGAGGGGGAACTAAGTCAGTTAGTCTTCAACCAGATTGTGAAACTCTGGGGCCGGCCAGAAATAGACTTATTTGCGAACAGTTGAAATCGGAAGCGTGAAACCTTCTGCTCGATCGATCCCTGAGGCGGCCCAGTAGCTCTAGATGCCTTCACGATACCCTGGAATTTTCATCTGGCTTACGCTTTTCCACCGATATCTCTCATCCCCTTAGTACTGAGGAAAATACGGGGGACAAAGCGATGGTAATTGTAATATCCCCCTTCTGGCCTCGGAGGATATGGTTCTCCTGGCTGAGAAGGATGTCCGTTACAGACCCCTGGGTTCTACCAGACACTCCAGATCTTCTATCCCAGGGACCAGTGTATCATCCCCACATAAGAAACTTACACATGACAGCTTGGCTTTTGAGAGTTTGAGAGGGAACTCCTAAGTAATAGAAGTTTCTCGTCAAATTTGATATCCACTCTCCTACAAAGTAGAAAGCCAGTAACCACTAAGTCATATGGAAAAGTATGGAAATAATTTATTACAGTGTCAGGTTCTGACTCAACGGGAGAAATCCCAATAAACAATTCTGGAATTTCTACAGAAGGGGTTGGAACAGGGATTAGCTACCAGCAAATTGAAAGTACAGGTGGCAGCCTTGGGAGCATTGTATAACCATGACTTAGCCAAAATCGTTGAGTTATGAGATTCATTAGAGCCTCAAGTAGATCCAGGCCGTTCCCCCTACGCACCCAAACGGGACCGCCCCCCGGGACCTAAATCTAGTGCTAAACGCACTAACCAAATCTACCTTAGCCCATAGCGGAGGCTTCCTTAAAAATATTATCCCTTAAGACATCCCTCCTCGTAGCCTTAACGTCTGCCCGCCGCATTAGTGATATACAAGCTTTATCTGCCCACTCACCCTTCACTCAAGTACTGGATGATAGGCTGGGTCGGGTCTAAAGATTACCCTATCTCCCCAAAGTTCCATCACAGTTTCATAGGACCCAGGAAATCTCCTTACCCTCCTTCTGTCCTAAGCCCAAGAACAAAACAGAAGAGGTACTGCACACCTTAGATGTAAAAAGGTGCCTGGTCCAATACTTGACAACCACAAGGAAGTTTAGGAAGGATAGGGCTCTGTTTGCTTTCAGGGTCCACGGAAGAGTCAAAAAGCATCGAAGGCCACACTGGCGAGATGGATAAGGGACGCCATCACCCTATTCTTCTCCTCTTGCGGGGCAGCCATTCCGGAGGACGTAAGGGCCCATTCAACCAGGGCAGTGGCATCATCCTGGGCAGAGAAAGCCGGCGCTTCAGTAGACCAGATATGTAGAGCTGCCACTTGGTCTTCCCCCTCTACATTTTTCAGACATTACCGTCTAGACTTGACCTCCTCCTCAGATATCACCTTTGGGAAAAGGGTTCTGGAGGCGGTGATCCCTCCCTAAATGTATAATCTTTGTAATTCTCTCCGTGGTGCCGTCATGGGGGAAAGAGAAAATCGTAGTTACCGATAATGGTATTTCTCTGATCCCATGACGGCACCCGTACATCCCCTCCCTTTCACACACAGGTATGCACTGTAGAGAGAGTTAATTAGCTTTAGTATTTAGCCACGCGGTGCCTCTATTAAGCTTAATTTGATTAATTTTGGATTTTGTATAACCATTTGAGTTGCAGCTGAAAGTTCTGTGTAATGCTCTGTAAACCAACTGATGTGGGAGAGCGGAACCGCCTTTTTCACCTGTAGGTTTCCTGTCCCTGAGGGCGGATCCCTCTCTCTCTCCGTGGTGCCGTCATGGGATCAGAGAAATACCGTTATCGGTAAGTAACTACGATTTTCTCATCTATTTTGTGAAGTGCACCAGTCCCTCTTGCAGCAAAACAACCCCACATCATGATGCTGCCACCCCCGTGTTTCACAGTTGGGATGGTGTTTTTAGGCTTCCAACCTTCTCCCTTTACCTCCAAACGTAACGATGGTCATTATGCCCAAAAAGTTCAATTATAGTTTCATCCTCAGGCCACAGGACATTTCTTCAAAAATGAAGGTCTTTGTTCCTGTGTGCATTTTCAAACATTAGTCTTGTTTTTTTATGTTTCTATTGGAGTAATGGCTTCTTCCTGCAGAGTGGCCTTTCAGCCCATGTTGGTACAGTACTCGTTTCACTGTGGATACTGACAATCTTACCAGCTTCCGTCATCATCTTCACAAGGTCTTTTGCTTTTTTCCTTTGGTTGATATGCACATGTCGAACCAAAGCATGTTCATCTCTGGGACACAGAACCAGTCTACATCCTGAGTGGTATGATGGCTGGACATTCCCATCTTGTTTGTACTTGTGCATAATTTGTTGTACAGATGAACGAGGCACCTTCAGGTATCTTGAAATTGTACCCAAGGATGAGCCAGACTTGTGCAAGTTCACAATATCTTCCTGATTATATTGGCTGATTTCTTTAGTTTCCCATGACGATACACAAAGAAGCAGTGTGTTTCAGGTGTGCATTAAAATACAACAACAGGTGTGTCTCTGATTAACCCAGATGTTTCCAAATATCAGAAGTTTCCAAACACATGACCTCATCATATGGACAGTCCAGAATTGTTTACAGGCATAGTAATCTTAGTGTATCATTTGACTTTGCAGTAAGTAGTAAAAATACCTTAACACATTCTCTGTCTCCTCTTATTCTGGCATTTGGCAAATATTAATAATTATGGAAATCCTAATTGACCTAAAACGGGAAAGGTTTATTCTGATTTCATATCAGATATTAAGAAAAACATGCAGATGTGTCTTTTTATATAATGTATGTAAACTTCTGGATTCAACTGTACATCACTGGAATAATAAAAGTTATGACTGATGGAAGAAAAAACGAAAGCACAAACAACTAAATATTGCCTGGTCAGGAAGGGGTTAATAAAGATTATAGTATGAAAAAAAAATTGGACAAAATTGTGTAAAAATAAATATGTGACACAAAAACCTGATTTAAACAATAGGTCATTTTCTGATGATAGCAATTTAGGTGTATTCTTAGTTGTATGATTGTAGCGCACATTCTACACTAATGGTATACGTTTGTATTCTTTATTGTATTACACTAATGAATGCATTATTGCCTGACTTGTATTTACCTGCTGTAATTCTTCAGTTGGTCTGTGCCGTAGAGCATTTAAAGTGAATCTCTCAGCAGCTTTTTGGTATGTAATCTGAGAACACCATATTGTAGGAGCAGAGACCCTGATTACAGGGATGTGTCACTTACTAGGCTGTGTTTTGCTGTTTGAATACAATCAGCTTTTAATCAGCAGGAGATTATCACTGCAGGACAACTGGCCTGGTGCCTCCTAGTCCAACCACACCCTCAGCAATGATCAGCAGCTCTCTGTCACTATACAATGTACACACAGGGAGCTGTGCTGTGTCCAGGTTATACACAGGTCAACAACTGAGCTCTGCTAGATCTGCATCAGAGGGAAATGTGACTATCATAATTGCTGCACCCGGTAAACTAAGTGATACATCACTGGAATCAGGGTCTCTGTCCCTACCTCATGCTGCTGTCAGATTACACAGCAAACACCTGCTGACAGATTCCCTTTAAGAAACTGATGTGCTATCACCCACCTTTTGGACTTTCAAAAATGTCTAGAATGAGGTTTCTCCGAGTCAAGTGCCACTTGATGGGGTAGCTGCCACATCCAAATGAAAAATGGGGAATTACACATACAGCTTTGCAAGAAATATCTACATATGCACAGCTATCAGAGTATAATTTCCTTCTAAAGAAAAAAAAAAAGAAAAATATTTTTTTCATTTCTCATAGTGCATACTACAAAGAAACTCTGCTCAATGACATCAGGAAGGCCAGGGAGAAGTACCAAGGAGATGAACTTGCCAAAGAACTAGCTCGCATAAAACTGCGAATGGACAACACTGAGGTCCTGACATCAGATATCGTCATCAACCTGCTTCTGTCATACCGAGATATTCAGGTAACGGTCCAAGAAGAAACCAAAGAATAGTTACAGAAAGGCCGTGGTCCCACTAGTGTATCACATCGGATGCGAGAGCTGACGACCCTCGGCTCCTGCTCTGCTGCGATAGTGAGACGATTGTCAGTGATCTGTGCACCGATCCTCTCGCATGACAGGATTGCAGCTCAGTTGCGGAGGAGACGGAGAAAGTAATTTCTCCATCTCCTCTGCTGCAAGCGTCGTTGTGAATTGCACTGCACTTGGGTGATATCAGAGTGCAGTGCGATGTTTCACACGCACCCATAGACTTATATGAGTTTGTGTGATCCGAATTTGGCATGCAGTCGCAGCATGCTGCGATTTTTTTTCCTGTCTGATCAGAGCAGGAAAAAGAAAATGCCCCTGAGAACAGAAACATAGTATTAAATTGGTACAAATGCAATCAGACATTTAATCAGATTGCATTTGTCCAATTTAATCGCAAGCAGAAGCGAGCCCAAATAGATATATCGAGAAGATGTTTACTTCTGCTGCCCTGGAAAAACTCACCACGTGACTTTCCGGCTAGTGTCCTACAATCAGATTTGGACCATTCAATAAGTACTGGGGTTATGGAATTTTTTCTTCTGATAGTGGTTAATCTCTCTTGATGACAGTTTGCCTTTTAAGTGTTTGTGTAAATTGTAGTTGAAATTGTGTAGGGTACATGATACCCAGGAGTATCAGGCCTTTACACACAGGCCTGTCATGTGAAGCTGGCTATACAGTGGGGAAAATAATTATTTGATACACTGTAGGTGGGAAAACTTGCAAAATTGGCAAAAAATTGAGAGGTCTGTCATTTTTATCGTACGTACACTGAGAGACAAAATCTTTAAAAAAAAAAATCCATAAAATCACATTGTATGATTTTTACATAATTCATTTGCATGAAATAAGTATTTGATACAATAGAAAAACAGAACTTATTTATAAATAGAAGCACAGGAGGGCACCACTGAATAACAAATGTGATCCAGCAGCAGTCAGTATAAACCAGAAATATACAATAGAGAGAGAAAAGCTACTGACCAAACAAACGCAGGGATCACTGCAAAAAATACAAATTTTATTGGTAACAGATAGACAAAATCATATAAAAACATTTAAAAGTCATAAAAATGACACAGAGAAGCACACAGACTCATGATAGAGCCGGACAAGACTCTCCCCTGATGGTAAGCATATATAAGAAAAAGGCTCAAAAATATCTGAATGATGATGATTTATCAAAAAATGCCTGTATGTGCAAAGATCACAATAGACCATGGATGGGCCCCTCCATCTGAGTGGGACACAATACAAGCATGATGTACAATCAAAGGTCTATTGAATATACGAACCTTATAGGAATACAATAATCAAGGTGAGCCTACGCAAAAAGAAGAGGCCATGCAAATAATATAGGGCATAATACAGACACACAATATAGGACGATTCAAAGTATCCAGAGCATGGTATAGACCGATTAAGCTGAAGAATAGCAAGGATTGGATCCTGTCTGCATAGTCCCTACATAATACCGCTTACATGGGGGGAGCTTGTGAAGTGCCCGACGCGTGTCGCCACCGCAAGGTGGCTTCGTCAGCCCCAGATATTTTTGAGCCTTTTTGTTATATATGCTTACCATCAGGTGAGAGTCTTGTCTGGCTCTATTATGAGTCTGTGTGCTTCTCTGTGTCATTTTTATGACTTTTAAATGTGTTTATACGATTTTGTCTATCTGTTACCAATAAAATTTGTATTTTTTGCAGTGATCCCTGCGTTTGTTTGGTCAGTAGCTTTTCTCTCTCTATTGTAGAAAAACAGAACTTAATATTTGGTACAGAAACCTTTGTTTGCAGTTACAGAGGTCAGACCTTTCATGTAGTTCTTGACCAAGTTTACACACACTGCAGCAGGGATTTTGGGCCACTCCTCCATACAGATCTTCTCCAGATTTTCCAGGTTTCAGGGCTGTTGCTGGGCAACATTGAGTTTCATCTCCCTCCAAAGATTTTTCTACTGGGTTCAGGTCTGGAGACTTGCTAGGCCACTCCAGGACCTTGAAATGCTTCTTGTCATTGTCATGCTGGAAAACCCAGCCACAACCCATCTTCAATGCTCTTACTGAGGAAAGGAGGTTTTTGGCCAAAATCTTGCGATACATGACCCCACCCATCCTTCCTTCAATACGGTGCAGTCATCCGGTCCCCTTTGCAGAACAGCACCCCCCAAAGTATGATGTTTCCGCCACCATGCTTCACGGTTGGTACAGTGTTCTTGGGGTTGTACTTATCCTTCTTCTTCCTCCAATCACGGCGGAGTGGAGTTGATACCAAAAAGTTCTGTTTTGGTCTCATTTGACCACATGACCTTTTCCCACACCTCCTGTGGATCATCCAGGTGGTAATTGGCAAACTTCAAATGGGCCTGGACATATGCTGGTGTGAGCAGGGGGACCTTGCGTGCCCTGCAGGATTTTAATCCATGATGGCGTAGTGTGTTACTAAAGGTAATGTTTTAGACTGTGGTCCCAGCTCTCTTCAGGTCATTGGCCAAGTCCTCAAATGTAGTTCTGGGCTGATTCCTGATCATCTCAGAATCATCCTTACCCCATGAGGCAAGATCTTACATGGACCCCCAGACCGAGGCCGATTGACACTCATCTTGTGTTTCTTCCATTTTCGAATAATTCTGCCAACAATTGTTGCCTTCTCACAAAGCTGCTTGCCCATCCTCCTGTAGCCCATCCCAGCCTTGTGCAGGTCTAAAATTTTGTCCCTGGTGTCCTAAAACAGCTTTTTCGTCTTGGCTATGGTGGAGAGGTTGGAATGTGATTGATTGAGTTTGTGGACAGGTGTATTTTATACAGGTTATGAGTACAAACAGGCTCAATTAATACAGGTAATGAGGGCAGCGTAGGAGGACTTCTTAAAGAAAAACTGACAGGTCTCTGAGAGCCAGAGTTCTTGCTGGTTGGTAGGTGAACAAGTACTTATTTCATGCAATAAAATGCTTTTATTTATTTAAAAAATCATACAATAGGATCTTCTGTTTTTTATTTTTAGATTCTGTCTCACAGTTGAAGTGTACCTACCATATATATTTCAGACATCTCCATTCTTTTCAGGTGGGAAAACTTGCAAAATCGGCAGTGTATCAAATACATATTTTCCCCACTGTATGTGTGGCTACATGGGACAATTTCATCCCAATTCGGCTTGTGACAGCATGTATTTCTCTGCAGTTATCACGCTCAAGTCAGGAGAACCGACGGCCAGTCCGAGCATTCCAATGCGATCCTCGCGTGAGAAATACAGCAGTCTGACTGCGCCCCTAGCCAAGTTATAGCTGCTTAGGCCTCTTTCACACTTCAGTTTTTTACAATCAGTCACAATCCGCCAGGTTTTGAAAAAAACGGATCCTCAATTTTTTTTTGAGGATCCGTTTTTTCCCCCATTGACTTGCATTAATGGCGGATTGTGACGGATTGCTGTCCGTTGCATCCGTTTTTTTTGAGGATCCGCCAAAATTTGCTGTCCGTCAGCACCCTCAAAGTTTTCAAAACGGAGCTTGTAACGTTTTTTTCTCTGGCGGATCCTCCAGACACTCATTTAACCCGAAATTCTTTCTGGGTGCCGGACAAAAAAAATTCTCTCTCTCTCTCTCTCTCTCTATTTCCTCATTTTCAGGATCCGTCTGAAAACGGATCCTGTGCCATCCGTTCACATCAGTTGAGAACGGATCCGCTTGTCTGACTTTTTGGCGGATTTGAACTGATGCAAAAAACTGAAGTGTGAAAGAGGCCTTAATGTGATGAGCATTTCAGAAGTTGTGAAAAAGGCAGAACATGGAGCAGTGTAGTGGATACTCTGTGGAGAGGATGACTGTGCGCCGTCCTGTATGATTGCGGGGTATCCATCCCACCATTGATTAGTAGCATCCACCTGTGTGCCGACGATAGGATGCTCTACTCGCTTCTGTATTCGGAAGTGACCGGGGCCGGTGATATCACCTCTACAGGACAGGTGCACGATATCTGCCGCTTGGGCACCAGGACAGCAGAGGTCTGTAATGGGACATCACCGCTCAGCTCTCGATACAAGTGAGCACGGCTGGATTAATCTTCCCTGTGATTTGTTCTTTCTCACTATAATTTAACATTTCCTCAAAATCCAGTGTCAGAATTAGCGTTGGAAACTACTTGGGTCAGTACACTGAGACATCTCTGTTTGGATGATGAGAGGTTGTGATTTACGTTAACCTGATAATTCACAAGGGAAAACGGTTAATCTGCCTTAATTGCCTATTAGTTGACTAATGAAATATTGGCAAGAAAAAGGAAAACCTCAAAGCAGATAACAATTGATGCAATCTAATTTATACTGACCCGCACAATACAAACAGTTTGCTTTTTATTTCTTTTTTATAAGCCCTCCCAGTGGGTCGCTTTATGTGGGGGGTGTTTTTCTTGTGTGGTCTGTGTATACAGCAAATGAGCATTTGTTTCATTTTTAGGATTACGATGCCATGGTCAAATTGGTGGAAACTCTGGAAATGCTGCCAACTTGTGACTTGGCAGATCAGCACAATATAAAGTTTCATTATGCCTTCGCACTCAATCGGTAAGAATCCCTTATTGAGGTTATCGATTTTGGGACTTTGGGGCTTTTTACTACTATACTGATTCAGAAGAGACGGCTGACTACGGAGGAAGACACACTGCGATGTGTCGCCCATGAGTTTACGAGTATTTATAATAGTTTACTCTCTTTGGTTAGAAGAACTCATTCAGAAGATGAAAACTGGAAGCTGCTCCATGAGGTCCCTACTGACTGTAAGAGGACCCTTTTTATATTATGGTGTCTGTTATTTTACCAGAAAACCTACATAATTTTCTGATGCATATTATATCTGAGTGAAACATTTGGTATACATAGTAAGTAAGAAAAAGCTCCAAGGCGACCAGTTGAGAGAGCGTTCAAGCCTTATAAGACAAACATTGCCCATAGGGTCCCTTTGTAAGTAAAAAAAAAAACACATATAGCAGACAATATTTTTTTTTTATTGCAGTGGATATCTACAGAGGAACAGGTCCGCTATACTTTCCTACCCAGTTGAAAAAAATATACCAAGCCAGGTGAACGCATCACTATTTACATATGTAAGGGTTATTCCCAGCTCATGTGTTTGATATATTCAGGGAATATGATATAAACGTATGGTAGATCCAGGTCACGCCGATAAAACCTGCATCTCTCCTTAGGATGAGGCCCTGACGCACACCAATGTCAGTGGAGAGGTCAGAATTCTCTTTTCAATGGGAATTCCCACTTTCTTTACCCTGAAAGAGGCTCCTAAAGAGGCTTTATTCTTGATGTTGCTCCCATTGGCGGCATCCATGTCTACTCTACATTGCCTATATGTGTAAGCGATGGTAATACCTCTGTAATAGAAACGCCTACACCTCTTTTCCACGTATCCTATAAATAAGGCTTAGGCACAATGTATACTGATTTCCATAACGCTGAGCTGTATCTGCCTGAGTAAAAATCTGACATCAGACTGACTAATGTAATTCAGTAGAATTGTCCAGATGACCAATTCTTCACATGGACCGGTAGTCTATGTGAGAAAAATGGCAGCGTGCACTATTCTCATCCGTATTTCAGCTGACTCTCGCCCATTAAAGTTTATGGCAGTGCGAGAAAAAGTTACATCACTTGGATTAGAGAAGAATGGATCAATTTGCGGGACTTTGTTTCAACATCCAAATCAGTGTTATCTGGTGGCTAGATGGGAGACCCCTGAGGCTCTTACATTCTAGCGTCCCCAGCGCAGTATTTGATTTTTCAAAGCTGCCACGACGTCACCCATGTGATGTGACGTACGGATGATGCCGCACAAATCCTGGCTGATCAAAATCACACACTGGTGTGTCATGGACATAAAATACAGACATATGGATGGCATATAGATGAAAATCATTTGAGATTTGTGAATGAAAATGCCCACATCTGAACCTGGCTTATAGAGCACCACCTAAAATAAACATACCCATGGTGTAATTTTTTTTTTTTTCTTCTTTTTTTAACAATGAGATCCTAGGTGTAACATGACAGTGCATGCCTGCGTACTAGCTACTTTGGTGGCAAAAGTTGTAAGTGTACATACTCCTCCAGCTGCTCGGAGATAATGTTCAAATTGAGGATATTGTTTTGGTAGAGTAGGATACGGAAAAAATGAAGCCCAGTCAATGATTAGGGCTTCAAGTGAGAGATCAGTAAGCTGGCATAAAATAGAATAAATGCCGTTCTTGGTAAGAATCCAGAACAAATCCTATTACAACGTCCCTGTGCTTTTCCAGATATGAGCCCTGCGATTAGTAATGGCTACGGTTCACTTGTCCATATACCCAAATGCTACTTATGAGACCAAGTCATTTAAAAGGTTTCGGTTTTTCTTTTTTAATAAATTTGCAAAAATGTCTGCATTTCTGATTTTTTTTTTCCCTCCAAGATGGGATGCAGAGTGTACATTAATGAGAAAAAAAATAACTTTTTTAATTTACCAAATGGCTGTAATGAAACAAAGATTGAAAAATTTAAAGGGGTCTGAATACTTTCTGCACCCACTGTATGGGGCTTGTCAGTGTGTATCCTTCTGTAATTATATGAACATGGGATAAAAGCCTCTCGCTGCACTGTTAGCCCCGGGCTGCATCATCGTTCCATGCGATCCTCTGGATATATTACAGCTGCCAGCATTTACTCTTGTCATGCAATGTCTCACTTTAATGTTGACCTGTCGCCAAGTCAAGTGTCCAGTTTTTGTTTTTATTTTATTCCCACTTCTCCCCTGAGCATTCCGTGTTTTTCCTTCTAAATCCACCATACATTTCCAGAGTTCTTACACGGGCCGTCTTTTCCAGATGTTTTAATTCCGCCTTCTTTTGATAGTGCTTATCTTTAGAGGAGGGAGTCATTTATACTTAGCTTGATTTGTAGTAGTAAATGTAAAGCGACCGCTGTCCCAGCAGGGAAGGGAGCCCACCGTCAGAAAATAACTTATTGATGACATTTTTGTGTTTAATTTTGTTTTACTTTTTTGTATATATCACAATTTTTATTAACACCTTCAGGATTTGCCCATTTTGGGTCTTTAGAAATACAGTCGTTTTTTTTTTTTGAATTTTCTATTGTCCCATTACACGAGCTATAGTATTTTTATATTTTCATCAATATAGCTATATGAGGGCTTGGGTTTTTTCAGGGTGAGTTGTATTTGTGGCAGCATTTTGGAGTACGTATAACTTATTACCTAACTTTTATTAGCTATATATGGAGAGACATATAAAGAACACAAACGTTCTGTTTTAGATTTTTTGCTATTCAGGTGGCGCACAAATAGCTTTAAGGTACTGTCACACTTAGCGATGTACCAGCGATCCCGACCAGCGATATGACGCGGTCAGGATCGCTGGTACATCGCTAAGTGGTCGCTAGTGAGCTGCCACACAGGCAGATCTCACCAGCGACATCGCTGGGGACGGGGGTCGCTACTTACCTGTCACACTAGGCGATCCTGCGTCCTCCCGCCCGGCTCCACGCTCGTCGCTCGTCTCTCCACAGGAAGCGCTGCAGGAAGCTGACAACGAGAAACAGTCCTGGACGTTCTCGCGCGATCAGCAATAACCAGCGGGGGAGCGGGTCGTAGGTAAGTATCAGACATAGCGATATCGCTAGCAATATCGCTATAACGTCACAAGTTATAGCGATATTGCTAGCGATATCGCTTAGTGTGACAGGCCCTTTAGTCTGTGAGCCACCCTAATTATGGTGATACCAAATTTATATTCTTTTATAACATGTACAATAATTACACTGTTTGAAAAAAATAATTTGTTTACATATCAATATATGTAAGGTATTGGTTGATATTAAGGCCTTAATACGGAAGCTGGCAAACTGCGTCAAAGTTCCTTACACTTGCCAGTCCTACTCTAACATGAAAACCTCAAAAAGAGGAAAAAATCCTCCAAAAAATTCAGATACCTATCCAGACAGGCCTAAATGCATCTGCACTAATACAGGATGCAGTGGACCCAAGTAAATTGGCAGCTGCACAGGTGCATAAATACCAAATGAAACAGCCAGCCTACAATCAGGGATTGGCCGTGTGGCACACCAGTGCAGAAGAAATAATCTGCATGTGGCAGTGTTCACACAGGGAATGCAGGGCTTCTGGTTCAAACCTCTTAGTAACACCATATAGGGGGGCTGCCCAGTGCCAACTAGAATGCATCCCGTGTGAACAGAGGCCACAAGTTTGCAGAACCATTTGGGCCCAACTGCACCCTGAAAGAAATATAAAAAGTGCACAAAAAACATACCAATATATGTAAGGTATTGGTTGATATTAAGGCCTTAATACGGAAGCTGGCAAACTGCGTCAAAGTTCCTTACACTTGCCAGTCCTACTCTAACATGAAAACCTCAAAAAGAGGAAAAAATCCTCCAAAAAATTCAGATACAAACCAGACAGGCCTAAATGCATCTGCACTAATACAGGATGCAGCGGACCCAAGTAAAATGGCAGCTGCAAGGCACTGTAAATTGCTCTGGTAAAATAACAAAATTTACTTTGAAAGGACCACTTAGGCTCTGATTTACAGACGCTGATTTATCTCTGTATATGATCAGAAATGACATAATTCCCATCTTTTTGGATCAGAAATTATTCAGCAGTGACTTCCTGTGAGACAATCTAAGGAGAAACATCTGCAGGGGAGGGCGAGAGCAGCAGCCTGGACCAAAGAGCAGGCAGAGGGCGTGTCTCAGACCACCTCACACTCCCCTTTCCGACCCTCCCTGTACTAGTACTGCTCTGCGGGAACTGCATTTCTGCCCGCAGCAGTACTAGTACAGCATCATGATCACCGCGGTCTCACGTTGAGTGCCGTGGTGATCAGGTGCAGGTGTCAGCTGTATGTGACAGCTGACACCCCACGGCAACAAGACCTGCATGTTGTGTTCCTTGGTCTTCATGATGCTCTCTGTGCTTCAAACAGAACCCTGAGACTATCACAGAGCAGGTGCATTTATACGGAGACTTGATTACACACAGGTGGATTATATTTATCATCATTAGTCATTTAGGACAACATTGGATCATTCAGAGATCCACAATGAACTTCTGGAGTGAGTTTGCTGCACTGAAAGAAAAGGGGCTGAATAATATTGCACTTATTCCAAATAAAGGAGAACAGTTATATTCACCCTAAAATACTAAATCATAATTTATTTAAGTAGACACACTAGAATCATATACCAAAAATAGACTACGGTACTTAAAAACCAAAATTTACCAACGTGTTGTTTAATTAGACAATTTTTATTGATTAAAGACACCAACAAAAGATTTATTTAAAAACATTTTTTTAAAAAAAAGCATATTAGAGGAAACAGGTCAACATACACTATCAAAGTATAGTAACCATGACCAGGCCATATAATATCTCCAATGATTTAAAAATAGTTGATATAACCATATATGATAAAGTTCCAGTGCTCATGTGAAAACTGTTGCTAATATATTATACTAATAATAGACCAAGTGTCACCATATTCTAAGTAAATCTATAAAGTGAATAGTCATTTGTAATATAAAGTAAATCTAAATCATGATGATAATATAAAGTAAATCTAAGTCATGATAAACAAAGGTTAATTTAACCGACCTGGATTCATGCTGTTCATGTAGACGCTGTGACCTCGCACTCCAACGCGCGTTTCACACGTTTGCTTCCTCACTCAACAGTTTGCACATGAGCACTGGAACTTTATCATATATGGTTATATCAACTATTTTTAAATCATTGGAGATATTATATGGCCTGGTCATGGTTACTATACTTTGATAGTGTATGTTGACCTGTTTCCTCTAATATGCTTTTTTTAAAAAAATTGTTTTTAAATAAATCTTTTGTTGGTGTCTTTAATCAATAAAAATTGTCTAATTAAACAACACTTTGGTAAATTTTGGTTATTAAGTAGTCTATTTTTGGTATATGAATAATATTGCATGCCCCACTTTTCAGTTTTTGAATTTCCACAAAGATTTAAAATAACCAGTAAATTTCGTTCAACTTCACAATTGTGTCCCACTTGTTGATTCTTCACCAAAAATTTACATTTGGTATCTTTATGTTTGAAGCATGATATGTGGGAAAAGGCTGAAAAGTTCCAGGGGGCCGAATACTTTCACAGCACACTGTAATATGAATATAATATGAAGTTGGTAAACGCACTGATAAAGATTTTTCATGTTTTAGCCCCTCCATGGCTTTTGCACCATAACTAAAGCAGGAAATTGCATTTAAATGTCAGCAACTATAAATTGGTAAAGCTCCTGTAAATCGCTGTAAAGCATCAGGCAGCTGCTTGTCTACCGGTAACAAAGGCTTTATCCCCACACCTGCCTGACCACCGCCGTAAGTGTCATGTATACCACATCGGAGGGAATACTAATCTTACCTGTTACTGGAGTGGACGGCATGTCTGCCCAACTACTTCATCCATCTATTAGTGGATGTGACGACAAAGGCTGATGGTCCATAAATCACACTAAATGACTGCCAATTAGCTACTTGTATGCTGACCGCCGGTCATTTCATAGCCTGTTTGTACAGGCAGACCGCTCTTCACATGCGCACAGAACCGGGCGCATTGGCTGCCACTGTTCTTGGCAGCACAGGTCCTGTTTAAACAGGACGATGCAATGCTGAAAATGATGATCCTTTTCTAAATCAAAAGATCATATCACCTGACGAAGGATCTTTCTGATCATTGGGCGATCAGCTACCTATTTATACTGTTCGATTGTCATAAAACAAGTGCACCTAGGAACGCTCATTCACGATAATCGTGCAGTAAATGCATCTTAAGAAAAGAAAATCCTATTCCCCTAATAAGATACTTCAGATGGATAATACAACTGAAGAATAAAAGTATTTGGGAGTCAAAAAATACCAGTCTCTACTATACTGATCAGTGCTGATCCCCTGTACACTATGGTTGGGGTTTACGTATTTTATTCTTTATTAGCTTTGTCCATTGATTCATGTTTTTTTTTTTCTTACATATTCTGGGCAAAGTGATCCAATGTCAGGATTCTTTCAGTACCAACCTACACCTATAGGGAGCAATGAGCTATGGCCAACATACGTCCTGGTGTGGGAAAATATATGGAGATAATAGCCACTGGCTGCTACATTGTAGAAACATTGAGGATGCGGAGAGCACAAAACTTATACAACATGATGCTAGAGAAAACACAAACATTTGGCTCGTTTTTTTCCTTGGGTTTCTCATTGGCTTCCTTTTATTCATTAGCTGCTGAGTACATAATCGCACGGCTTATCTTTACTGGACTAATATATAATTATAAGAAGGTCTTTAGCCCATTTTACATTCTGTCCTTGCTGTGGCAGTAGGCTTCCCGTAAGTCACTGCCTCCAGCATAATCGCACAGCCTGGAGCGATAAGTCAGCACAGACATACACTGAATATTCTTTCGCAGAATTTATTGCCAGGTACTAATAATTAAACCACTAGAACACTACTTAGCGGAATAAACATTGTGCCTTAAGCTGAGTAATTAATCCGGTTAATAAATAAAATATGGGAACATTCTGTTGCCTCTGCTCTTACCTTACAGTGTCGCCTGCTGCCAAAGACTTAATAGAAGTCTATTGTAGGTATTTGCATACAATTCTGAAGCCATTAAAACCCAACATACTGTATGAACTGCTTTTGACAGCGTTGACTTCACATCTGCTTAGATTCAAGAACATTTGCCCATGATAAACCATGTGTTACAAAACCTGTCTAAGGAGGCGTGGCCTAGGCGCAGGTGATGTAAGTCGAACTGCGTGCGTGCTCCTGAGGTAACCCTCTACAGCTACTGACTACGCAACTATATTTCTAAATTTTCACTCTCATGCATACTTACTTTTATTCAGCAAGTTGTTTGGCACGTTTTAAGACGTTTCCTGTCAAAATCGGATATACCTAGGACATTTTATCCTGTGACGAAGACTGCGGCCTGCTAAAATGGCGTTGGTTGATGCCGTGTCACTGTGAAAGATCCTGTCTGAGGTAAAAAAGACTCAAAGACTGCCTCTTTTTCCTTTATAAATATTTTATTTTTCACCTTTCATCACATTGGTGTGGATTTATATTCATTTTCACACAATTTTTTTTTTTTTTACTTTTTGAGCTTTTATCAATTTTCAGTGACATTTTCGTTATTTTGATATTGCGCCAATTTATTGGAAGATTTCCTCTTGGACCCTCTCTGGATGTACCCCTGTTCAACCAGGCAGTTTTAGCCCCCTTTTGACTGTGTTATGCCCTGGCACAGCGGGGGTGAAGATCCTGTCAGAAATTTATCTGGGCGCCATCTTCTGCCTTCCAGTGACGTCACCACTAATCGGTGGGTATCATAAAACATATCGAAACACCTTCTGGGACCTTCTGTGTGTGTGCCCCTACCCATCCGTGGGGTTTTCGCCCCCTTTTAATTTTGTTTAGCCTGGGCACATTGCAGGTGAAGACTTGGACTGAGACCGCTGCATTCGCCATCTCCCTCCCTCTCAGTGATATCACCGCTATAAGCGTTTTTTTTTCCTGTGATCAAATTTGAACTAGACTGGTTTTATCTCTTATTTTGGGGCTGCCCCTTGTGGACCGGGGGGGTCGGGGATCTCTTTTGTGTGTGCTTTCATTGGACACACTGCTGTGGAAATTCCCCCCACAGACCGCTGGGCTCTGCTGCGCTGCGGATCCTCCTCTGCCAGTGACGTCACCGCTATTCGGGTAGCGTCACAAAATACATTGGAACCCCTCCTGTGATCTTCTATAGGTCTGCCCCTGTCTAACCGGGGGGGTTTGCACCCCCTTTTAACTTTATTTTGCCTGGGCACATCGCAGGTGAAGATTTGGATTGGGACTGCTCCAGGTGCCGCCTCCCTCCCTCCCAGTGACGTCACCGCTATATGTGTTTTTTTTTTTTTCTGGTCTCAAAATTGAATAAAAATGTATCCCCATTTATGGAGTTGCCCCTGATGGACCGGGGGGCTTTGGATCTTTTTTGAATTTGTTTTACCAGGGCACATTGCCCGAGAAGTTCCTTTGTCAGCTCGCCCTGTTCCTCTATACTTCGGCTGCTCCTCCTCCTGTGACATCATCCCTGGACCAGGGCCTTCTTCTGAATGAAGTGAGATCCCCAGCTGCATTGTCCTGACGTGTCTGGCTGTGACAGGCACGGATCGCTGTATACTCCTGCTCCACAGGCTTCCTCACCTCTGCCTGTGACATCGCCGTTGATTGCAGCCTGTCTGGAAGCTGTGGGGGACTGCAGTCGCCTCCTATAGTAGCGGCCATTTTATTGGTGGATCTAGTGTCGCAGCTGCTGGGGGCGGCCATTTTTTTGGAGGGTTTGAACTCAATATTTGATGTTGCTTTATTTGCTGTTCTTGCATTGAAAAGTGTGTACACATACTTCATCATACTGATTGGTATAGGGGATTGTTGCTCATTTAATATATAAATAACAAATATACTATATAATATTAATTATTTAAAATTAAATAATAAGTTTATAAAGTATAATTATAATATTTAATATATAAATTGGAGGGAGAGGGGAGAGAGGAAACAAGAAATAATAAATAAAACATAATAAAAAACAACAAAATATATAAAACAATAAATAAAAAATTTTAGTAAACCCTATACACTTCTTTGACATTATCTCCCGGGTTAATTTATTTAATATAAAGTGACTATTCTATTCTTTCTCAGTTCTTGGTTATATCACTTGGCAAAATGAGTCTTTTCAACTCAAAATTACCTATGGCTAAAACTACAGGCGTCTCTAGAGGACAAAAGCAAATTAAAGAACTCAGGTCTCCTCGTGGTTCTTCCAGGGACACGGTTAATCTATTGAGTCCGCTTAAGTCCTGTTCTCCCATTGACAGAGACTGTTCGCAGCTTTCTACCGACAATGTGTCTCTCGTTGTCCACACTGTAACAACCCTGCTGGCGTCACTGCATGGCCTCCCTTCCCCCGCACATCAACTTACTCACTGCTCCGGGTCATGCTGTGAATTCTGTCTGTTGCCAGTCCTGTGCTCTGTGCCTCTGCTCTCCTGTATGTTTCCTGGCTATGTATGTATAGGGGGCGGTGCCAGAACTCTGGTTCTTATGCCGTCAGGGTGCACCAGTCTAATCTGTCCCTGACCAATCACCTTGACTATTTAGTTCCACCACACCCACTGAAACATTGTCTGTGCAATGTCTAATCTCAGTTAGTATCTTGCTGCTGAGGAAGCCAGGCCCTGTCCTGTGTATTTCCTCCTTCTCTGGAGGAGTACTTCTTGCCTTGCTTTGTACCTTGTCTGCCTGCTAGGAAGCTGAATATCCTGGCCCTTGATTCTTGGTCCCAGTACCTTGTCTGTACTCTGTCCTACCTTAGTCTCCCTTTCTCCTTGTCTGTGGCTTCCTTCCCTGCTGTGTCTTTCCTTGTGTCCTCCCTGTCTGTACATCTGCACCCTTGCAGCTCTGTCTGTGCATTTGCACCCTTGCAGCTCTGCCTGCTCTGCTCCCTTGCAGCTCTGCCTGCTCGGCTCCCTAGCCGCTCTGCCTGCCCGGCTCCCTAGCCGCTCTGCCTGCCCGGCTCCCTAGCCGATCTGCCTGCCCGGCTCCCTAGCCACTCTGCCTGCTCGGCTCCCTAGCCGCTCTGCCTGCCTGGCTCCCTAGCCACTCTGCCTGCCCGGCTCCCTAGCCGCTCTGCCTGCCTGGCTCCCTTGCAGCCCAGCCTACTACGCACTCCTGCGGCTCCGCCTACTCCGCACTCCTGTGGCTCCGTCTATTCCGCACTCCTGCGGCTCAGTTCCTAACCTGTTCCAACATATTCCACTCCTTTCTGCCTGTATCCATACCTGCACCTCCTGTGTGAACACGTTCAAACCTGTTCCTTCATACACCACACCTGCTTGCCCTGTGTCTCCAAGCCGTGCCTGCCTGCCAGTGTACCAAGCCGTGCCTGCTTGCCCTGTGTCTCAGCCGTGCCTGCTTGCCCAGTGTCTCAGCCTGCCTGTTAGTCACACCTCTCCAAGTGACGTCCCTGAGTGGGATCAGCAGCCACAGCCAGACACCACCCTGGAGTGGCACCCGACAGCTACCTGCCGCACAAGCCTGACCTCACCATCAGAGGCTCCAATGAAGACCGAGGTAGCTGCCGTAGTTACGCCCCTTCCAGGGTAGTCTGGTTTATGGCACAGTGGGGCCACAACCCCCCGGTTCGCGCCATTCAGCACGAGCGTGACACACACGGTGCTTATTTGACAACGTTAAGTGGAGATCTTCCTCAAATTCTCATACCGAGACATTGGATCTTTCTTCCTCTTCAAAGAGGAAGGGTCCCTCGGGTGGGGGAGTACGTGGTCTTCCAGTGCCAATTCCTCGGGAGAGAATTGTAGTTCTTCTTCCCCCAACCCTACTCCAGGATGTGTATCGACAAGGCTAACCAAACAAAGCTTTTTCAAGACACTCTTGAACAATTTACTGCTCGGTTGGATAACCATGAGTCTAGATTGGGGGAATTGGAAAAATCACAAACGGTATCTCTAAAACACCATTCGGAGTCCAAGTCTGAGATACACCAGGGTCGACTTAAATTGGCGGATCTGGAGGACAGCTTCCTCCGCAACAATATTAAAATCAGGGGTATATCGGAAGATATTTCACCCGTCAAGCTTTCTGACTATGTTAAGGGAGTTTTTAGGAGGATGATTCCCAATCTTTCGGATACGGATCTTATCATTGATCGTATCCATCGTCTTCCTAAGCCTCCTTCCATCCCTAAAGACCTACCCATGGATGTAATTATGAAAATTCATTTCTACCACATAAAAGAGAAAATTCAGAATTTGGTCAAAATTAAGGGAGGTTTCCCGGAACCATATCACCATCTAAAGTTGTTTTCTGATCTGATCTAAAGCAACTATAGAAGGTCAGAAACACTTTCGATCACTGACCTCCGTGTTGAGGGAGCGAGGCCTTCCTTATAAGTGGGGCTTTCCTCTACGCCTCTTTTTTAATTACAGAGGGAAGAATGCAACTTTTCTTTCATCTGAAGAGGGGTTCCAATTTCTGAAATCTCGGGGTGTCTTGTCCTCTGTTCCTACAATTTTTTCTGCTGGTCCAGGACATGTCACCTGAGCCTATTGTGGTGTGTGTCTATGGGTTATCTGATATTATATGATTTAATATTGTGCTTAGCTTGTATATTTGTCTATTTGATATAGGTGTTAATGAGGGTTTCCTTAGCCTTGCGCTGCACGGACTTTTCCTCCAGCGCAAGTAGGAGAACCATTTTCTGTGGTTTCCCTCTTAGGGTTCTAACACTGTACAATTTTAAGTTTGTACCGTATTTTTCCGATCATAAGACGCACTTTTTTCCCCCAAAATTTTTGGGGAAAGTGGGGGGTGCGTCTTATGGTCGCTATATACTAACCTCCGGGGCTCTGCGGTGCGGTGGTGGCAGCGGGCGGGGCTCTGCAGTGTGGTGGTAGCAGCGGGCGGGGCTCTGCAGTGCGGTGGTGGCAGCGGGCGGGGCTCTGCGGTGCAGTGGTGGCAGCGGGCGGTGGTGGCAGCGGGCGGTGCTCCGGTGCAGGGGCGGCAGCTCCGCCGGCATTTCCTCGCAGCCCGGAGGCCCCCGCACATCCCTTGCTGGCCGCCGCCATGTTGCGGTGGCCTCCGGGAACAAGGACGCCGGGAAGATGGCCTCCGGTCCGGGGACGGCGCATGCGCAGGTTCAGATCTCGGGGGACGAGATTCAAATCTCGGCGGCGGCCAGCAAGGGATGTGCGGGGGCCTCTGGGCTGCGAGGAAATGTCGGCGGAGCCGCTGCCCCTGCACCGGAGCACAGCCCGCCGCCGCCCTCACCCCACAGAGCCAACCTGCCCCAGCTCAGCACAGCCCACCTGCCCCAGCACAGCTGCCCCAGCCCCAGCACAGCTGCCCCAGCAAAGCTGCTCCAGCACAGCTGCCCCAGCAAAACTGCTCCAGCACAGCTGGCCCAGCACAGCTGCCCCAGTCTCAGCACAGCTGCCCCAGCTCCAGCACAGCTGCCCCAGCCCCAGCACAGCTGCCCCTGCACAGCTGCCCCTGCCCCAGCACAGCTGCCCCTGCCCCAGCACAGCTGCCCCAGCAAAGCCCACCTGCCCCAGCACAGCTGCCCCAGCACAGCCCACCTGCCCCAGCCCCAGCGCAGCTGCCCCACCACAACCAACCTGCCCCAGCACAGAGCCGCCACCACACGAGCCTGGACCACTGAATGACCCCTGTGACTACTCAACCTGTGCCGGATCCCTTCTCAGGTAAGCTGAATTCGGACTGTAAGACGGACCCCCATTTGACACATTATTATTTTTTTCCCTATTTTCCTTCTGAAAATTGGGGTGCGTCTTATGGTCCGGTGCGTCTTCTAGTCCAAAAAATACTGTACTTATTCTTTGGTTATTTAGTTTTGTAGTGTTTTCTTTTTTGACACTTTCCAGCTGGTGATTGTTTTTTAACGCCAATTTTTCTCTTTTTTTATGGTACTTACATTAGTTACTTATAACGTTAAGGGGCTTAATAGTCCAAATAGACGTTTTTCCTTTCAGAGAGAAATTAATAAATCTGCAGCAGATGTCGTGTGCCTCCATGAGACTAAATTCAAAATTAATAATCATTCCACGTTTTCCCTAAAAAAAAATTACCCTCATATTTTTGAGGCCTCGGGTCCCTCTAAAAAGGCAGGTGTCATGACCCTAGTCAGGGACTCCTTGTCGTTCGAACTGCTGGAGGAATTGGTTGATGTGAACGGTCATTTTCATGTCCTTGTCTGTTCTATAGACTCCCAATTTTATACCATTGTCAATATCTACGCTCCTACTAAAGGTCAAATTAGGTTTTTGAACAAATTACTAAAAAAACTTTAACTTCTAAAGAGAGGCATTCTTTTACTCTTAGGTGATTTTAACTTGGTACCCGATAATACGCTTGATGCCTCTTTTCCAGTAGACTTAATTTCCCTTCTTTAAATAATTGGCTTTTCACTAATGAATTTTTTGACGTTTTTCGTTGTCTCAATTCCACCTCAAAGGAATATACATTTTTTTCTGACTCTCATTTATCTGCCTCTCGTATTGACCTCATTTTGTCAGACGTATTTTCTCTCCCTAGATTTTCCTCAGTTTCAATTGGAAATAAATCTATTTCAGATCATGCTCCTGTTATTACCAAGTTGGTTGAGGGGCACTCTGTTAATAATCAGCAGTTGTGGAAGTGTAATGCTTCTATTTTTAAAAATCCTAATTACCATGAGGAAATATCTAAATCTCTCAATTTTTATTTTTCAGAAAATATATTTGATCCTTCCAAACCATTCCTCCAGTGGAATGCTCACAAGGCGGTTATACGAGGCACTCTTATTCATATTTCCTCCCGTATAAAAAATTTTAACCGTCAAAACATTAAAAATTTGCAGGCTTTGATTAAGGAGAAAGAGTTGGAATTGTCCTTATCTAAGAATCCTCCCTCTAGCTCCACATCTCTAGCTGATTTATCCCGTCTTCTAAATGAATTAAGGGCCACAATTTTTTCGTTCTATGATTCAGCAGTAAAGCAATCAAAATTTCATCATTACATGTCCCTTAATAAACCCACCTGTTTTATGTTTAATTGAATAAAGAAGCTTAGAGTACGCAACCGCATTGACAAAATTACTTCTCCTAAGGGATTATCCCTCACCCACCCACAAGACATTGCAAATGAATTTGCGAAATATTTCAATCAACTGTATAATTTGAGGTCTGATCCCTCTCTTCCCTCTCCAGATGCGGACTCTATTAATAATTTTTTATCTTCGGTTAACCTTCCAAATCTCAACTCTGTGGATGCAGATTTTTTATCTGCTCCTTTGACTGCTGAAGAGATTGGTGACACCATTAGTCAATTAAAGTCATATAAAGCCCCTGGTCCCGATGGTTATAGTAAGAATTATTAAGTCTTTCTGCGACATTCTTGTCCCCCATTTAACTAAACTTTTTAATGCCGCTGCGTCCGTTGGTTCTTTCCCTAGGGAAAATTTAGATGCTACAGTCGTACTAATTCCCAAACCCAATACTAATCCTGATCAAATTCTTAATTATCGTTCCATTTCATTAATAAATACTGACCTCAAAATTTATTCTAAAGTTTTAGCTAATCGTCTTAATATTATACTGCCTAAATTAATTTCCACGGACCAAATTGGCTTTATCAAACATCGGCAATCCATTGAAGGGACCAGATGGCTGATGAATATTATAAAGTTAATCAATTCCTGAAAACTTCCTTCTGCTCTAATTTCATTAGATGCAGAAAAAGCGTTTGATCGCTTGAATTGGACCTTTCTCCGATGCTCCCTACTAAAATTTGGATTTAATTTAGACTTTATCACCAAAATTATGGCCTTATATTCTGACCCTCAAGCAAAAATTTACATTAATAATCACTTTTAATCCCCATTTCCAATTTCTAATGGTACCCGGCAGGGTTGTCCCCTCTCTCCATTGCTTTTTGCCCTTGCAATAGAACCGCTAGCCCAATTAATCAGAGATCATTCCTCCATAGAGGGTGTTCGAACAGATCGTCAGGAGTTTAAGATCAGTCTATATGCTGATGATGTCCTCCTGTCTCTCACTAATCCCTGCTCCTCTATTCCACATTTACAATCCCTTCTTCAAACATGTTCCTCCCTTTCCTATTTTAAGATTAATGAGTCCAAATCCAAAGTTTTCCAATTTAATCTCACCAATTCTCAAATCAGGAGTATAAAGGCTGTCTCTTCTTGGGGTTGGGCGGAGAGGGATATTGTTTATTTAGGTCTGCGGTTTTCTAGAAACCTTGGATCTCTGATTTCCACTAACCTAGATTCCCTAATTGCCTCCATTTCTAAAGGCCTTAATTTTTACGCGGACAAAGAATTGTCCTGGTGGGAAAAAAGGTCTAGTAGCCAAATCAATATTCCTTCCCAAAATTCTCTGTTTTCAGATCCCTTCCCCTGCTTTTTTCCACTTCTTATTTAACTAGTCTGCAGACACGCCTTAATTTATTTATTTGGGGAAATAAAAAGGCCCGTATTGCTTCGAATCAGTTATACAAACATAAGTTACGTGGAGGTATGGGACTGCCTAACATCTCAGCTTATTATTACTCTAATCTTATTAAGCAAAGTCTATGTTGGTGGTCAACTGGCCATATACCTTCATGGGCGGACTTGGAATTTTATTTTAATAAAAATTCCCCTCCTTGTTCTCTTATTTTGAATCTATTGACATCTAAGCATTTATCTCAGTCTAATCATCCAATTTTTATGGCTGCTATTGTGGCTTGGAGGAAGTTTTTTAAATTTAAGAGTGGTTTTTCTAGGATTCAACTCCTGTTGAGGCTTCCTCTCTCTTTTCTGGCCTCTGTTTATTCATTCAATTTGCATTTCGCTTGGGTTGACTGAGGTATTTCTAAATTAAATTACATCTTTGATGGTCATAAATTCGTATCTTTTTCTCATCTTAAGAATAGGTTTGGGGTTCCCTCCTCTGCTTTTCTACACTTTACTTTGTTGAAAGAATTTTTGACTCCACTGGTGACTCGTTGCCCTCCGCTATCGGAGCCAGCGGTCAATATTTTAAGCAACTCAGGCCATAATATTTTTTGGTCCACTCGTTATATCTACCAGTGGTTCAACAACGATTCTGCATTTATAAAATCCCCATATATGAAAAAATGGGAATTTTTCTGTTACCCCAGATGTTTGGGAACTGACCATGTCTCTAACCTATTCTGCTACCATGTCTATGGCTCTCCATGAGTCCTACTTTAAAATCATATCGAGATGGTACTACTCGCCATCTCGTCTAGCTTTTATCAACCCTTCCACCTCCCCTCTCTGTTGGAGGGATTGCGGGCATCATGGTAGCCTTTCCCATTTATTTTGGTTTTGTCCACGTCTTCGGCATTTTTGGGACGACATCTCCTCTCTTATTTCTCATATTTTACATCAATCAGATTTTTCACTGACTCCTCATTTCGCCCTACTCTCGTTGGATGCAAGTCATTTGAATTCTTCTGTTAGGAAATTGGTTATTCATTTACTTTTGGTTTCTAAAAATGAAATTGTGTTTTATTGGAAATCCACTCGAGTGCCCTCTTCACTCGATATTATTGCAAAGCTGACTTTACATAAGTCATATGAGCAAAAATTGGCATTGCTGAATGGCTGTCTTCCTTCCTTTATAAAGAAATGGTCTCGCTGGCTGGAAATGTTTCCATGAGTTCTTCTTATTATTATTTATAGTCTGGTTGTGTTTTTTTAGTTTTTCTTTCATGTGTCATGAATGCCTCATGATATTGCATTTATGTATGCTCTGTTATAAAATGTTAATAAAATTGTTTGGAAAACAAAACCTGTCTAAAGGAAATGGAGCATTTTTTTTACTTAAATGCATGTATTTTTGTGAAGAAAAACAATAAAAAAAATTGTGTAATGTAGTTTTATTTAAAATTTATTCAGTAGGACAGCCCGGTACTGGACTATAATACCTACAAACACCAGGGATTTCAATAAGTAAAATACAAGTTTTACTGAATCTTTTACAACAAACCTACTTATCATTCTGTTCCACTTGTTCTCTATACAGTTCTGTCCATGGTTATGGCCCCCACAGCGATTTCGCTATCGAGTTTTGTGACGCAACAGCGATCTCACCAGCGAGATCGCTGTGTGTGACACCAGCGACCAGCCCCCCTGCCGGGTATCGCTGATCGTCCTGGAATGGCCAGGACATTTTTTTGATCGCTGGTCTCCCGCTGGCCAGCACGCATCGCTGCGTGTGGCAGACGGGAGACCAGCGAGCTGGCGCTGGTAACTAAGGTGCACATCTGGTTTCTTAGTGCCGCGCGCCGCTTATAAACCCAATGTGTACCTTGGTTACCAGCTCCCTGCACCAGCGCGCTGGTAACTAAGGTACACAGTGGGTAACTAAGCGACGTGCGTCGCTTGTTACCCGCGTGTCGCTGGTGCTGATCGCTGGTGAAGCTGCCTGTTTGGCAGCTCACCAACGATCTTGTAGCGACACACCAGCGATCCTGACAATGTCATATCGTTGTCAGGATTGTTGGTGCGTCGCTATGTGTGATGGGGCCCTTAGACTGCACAAACACACAGGTAACATACAAACCAGGGGGACAAATAGCTGAACCTGACAGATCCCTGTTCACACTGGTAAAAGCCCACCTCTGATCCTGGTCTGTCCCTACCTGACCACGGAGGTTGGCATCCTAGGATTACACAATGGTGCTCCCACTCAGTGGCGGCTCACCCTTAATGCCCCTAACAGCTCCTAGTATTGCTATCCCTATGTAGTTCCTCACTCGGGAGAATAGGTTATGTACTAAAAACTGCAACTGACCCTGTCGATTCCTGTACAAACTAGATATCCTGACTCTGCAGTCCCTAGTGGTGCCTGCGGGTGCAGTGAGAGCCTTAACCACAGACTAGGAGATGTCAACTCTAGCCTAAAAGGCCTAATGACAAACAGAGGATAGGGGCAAATTATAGCAAAGAAACAGCAAGGTGAAAACCCTTAGCTCCAAACTCACAGACTAATACACATTAACACAATGTCAGAACAGCCAAATGAATATATCACCAGTAGGAAACGCCAGCTAGGAGTCAGAATATAAAGCTGCACCCAAAAGGTGATAGGTGAACAAATGAAAATATCTGTGATAAGCTAAGCAGACTGCAGCCAGAAAAGCAGACCCCAAACACCCAGAGGAAAGGTATGTATCCTGTGGCTCGGCAGAAAAAGAAGCCGACAGCAGAACACAAACATCAAATTCAGGATCTTGACACCCACAGATAGGAATACATGTACAATGTCTTCCCTACATAACATGTGCTAATTGTATTAAAGGGGACATCTTATCATAGACAACCCTTTTAATATGAAACGTGCAATATGTAATAGTATCTATGTTGATGTGCTTACGCAAGCAGGGACACAATGAACAATGCTACTGATTTGTTTTCGTCTTGCCTTGTCGATCCTAATTGGATATGTCTACAATTACTAGAAAGAAAATACAGAATATGGATATATGTGGACACTAGAAGATGTCAATCAATAGTTCATATAATCTGCATCAACACGAAGATCTGTTTCAGTTAAAGGCGATGATGCACGCTCTATCTTCAGAGTTACAATGCTTCCCTGTCTCCAAGCTTCTGGCTTTCCAGAGGAGAGGGTGGTTAATTCCTGGTGATTGACAGTTTGGACCAGTGGCGTTGTTGCGTCACTCAACTGAACTGTTCGCTCTCCCATGATGGAGTGCAGCGAGCCTGGATGTGACCTTAACCAGTGATGCCACCAGCTTCAGAGCAGCACTTGCAATCTCTATAGTAAAGAACTTGTAAGGGCTGCCCTGGTTACCTAGGACACCGACCACTTGATAGACAGTAGTGGTGGCCAGCTACCTAAGTAATGAGCCGTAAACTATACATTTAATAATCCTATCTGATTTTGAAATCTTGAGACTATTTTAATAAAGGATAAATTGCAAAGGTGTTTGTTTTTGTAATGTTAGCCTTTTTTTATTTATAGGCATGGTAAAAATAACAAAATGAGCCATACTTAACCTCTGCGCTGCCTCTCTCCTGTTCTGTTTTGACATTGCAGTAGTGATGATGGTTCGACTACAGCAAATTACCACTGCAGCTAATCACAGGGTTCATCTGTGTCAATAAAGATCAAGGGCAGCACTGGAGAGACAAAGCCGGAGCTGCAGGAGATATGCTTGTCTCATTTTTATATATTTACTATGTGGATGCCTAACAAAAAATATATATATTTTTACCTAGAAATCCTCTTTAAAACTCCAAAAGGGTTAAGCTGTCTACAAATATCTGGAAGGATGTCACAGTGTGGAGGGATCATCATTATTCTCATTTGCACATGGGGACACGAGAAGCAATGGAATGAAACTGAAAGGGAGAAGATACAGATTAGATATTAGAGAAAAACGTTTTGACAGTGAGGGTGATCAATGAGTGGAACAGGCTGCCACGAGAGGTGGTGAGTTCTCCTTCAATGGAAGTCTTCAAACAGAGGCTAGACAGACATCTGTCTGGGATGGTTTAGTGAATCATGCATTGAGCAAGGGGTTGGACACAATGACCCTGGGGGTCTCTTCCAACCCTAACATTCTATGATTCTAAGTGCAAAGTAACAAGGAAAGAAATGTTATCGACTAAAAGAAATTGAAATATACTGGAGTTTTCTATATGACACACAGGTGTTTTGTAACTTGGGTCTTACCCAGCCAAATCAGTTCTCATATTTTGCACTCCTGAGGGGCAATACCCTGAAACACCGGGTCTGCAAATTGATATTCTGATGTGGCTTTTATCCTAAGTCATATTGCAAGACTCGATAAAGGGTCGATAATGACTTGTAGGATCGCTGCTTCCAACAGGTGGCGCTATAGAGTTCAAGTCCTCATCCTCTCTAAAGAGGCAGTTTGCGTGTAACCTGGGTGGTGATTCATAGACTCTTTCATGTATGACACCCGGTGTCTGTCAGTTAAGTAATAATTGCTTCATCTTGAGGATTGCGTAAGTCAATTGACATAATACTTTCCTCCCGAGTTGTCGGCACGTGTAATAGCGGCATTACTGGAAACCACTGGCTGGAACCAGCAGTGCTTACAGGGCAAACAATTGCATTTCTCATACTGTACATTAGCCTATTCCTGGAAACCAAGGGGATAAAAAAAATCATAATCCGTGCTGAAAACTGATCAGTAAACTTTCCAAATCCTGCAGTGATTACCAGCATGCCTTCAAGTGGCTTTTAAGCTAAGGAGATGTGTTTGCTTTTCACGTCGGACTGCTTTTTTCTATTCACTGTACAGTGACCTTTTCGTGGCAACAGCGGGAGGAAGTTTTAATTAATGCAAACCGGGGTGGTAAATACGTGTTTTATCTGGTTGTAAATGCAGGCGTGGGGTTATCTCTTACAACCCAACAGATAATGATTCCAGTCTATTCTTCTCCGTGCGGTTTCCAGTTTTAAAACTAGGAAGCGCAGTGCATTAGGCGTCAATATATTGCTCTCGTCCCAGCTCGGATAGCTTTTTATCCTTTACATTCTTTTATGTGAACTGCTTA